>NW_026648142.1:0-11885 GCF_950295315.1 Erinaceus europaeus | reverse complement strand
ATAACATTTCTCAGTTTTCCATATAACAATATAACTCCCACTAGGTCCTCTGTCATCCTTTTTGGATCTGTATTATCTCTGTCCCCCAGAGACTTTTACTTTGGTGCAGAAGGTGGAAGGTCTGACTTCTGTAATTGCTTCCCCGCTGAACATGGGCGTTGACTGGTCGGTCCACACTCCCAGTCTGCCTCTCTCTTTCCCTATTAGGGTGGTTCTCTGGGGAAGCTGAGCTCCAGGATACATTGGTGGGGTCTTCAGTCTAGGGAAGCCTGGCCGGCATCCTGGTGGCATCTGGAATCTGGTGACTGAAAAGAGAGTTAACTTACAAAGCCAAACAAATTGTTGAGTAATCATGGACCCAAAGGTTGGAATAGTGCAGAGGAAATGTTAGGGGGTACTCACTACAAACACTAGTGTTCTGCTTTCAGGTATATATTTTGCAGTAGTTTATGGATATGTATGAACATATGCTCTCTCTCACAGAAACTAGTGTATATCTAGGTTTTGGGATTTTGTTAGAAAGTGAACCACCTGGTATGGAATTAGAGAATACTATGAAAGGAAAGGTCTCACCCGAATAATGAAGCTGAAGGGTAGTCATTTCACATGTGAAGTCTCTGGACACAGTCTGAGGTAAGTACATTGAGGTGGCAATCGTTGTGTTGATTAAGTTGCGATCGGCAGATGCAATATTATTTGATATGGATTGGGAGAGGCATACGGAAAGTGGGCCCTATCCAAAGGTTCCAGGACAGGGGGAAGTAGAGGCTCTATAGTGGAGATGTGAGGTTCCTGCTGTCTTAGGGTTCAAAAAGACAATGGACAGTTAATGTCATCATCACATTATTTGGTAATTGGGTTAACTTTGAAAAGTCCTTTTGTTAGGGTTTGCTGTACAGTACTCAGTATCTTGTATATAGCTGTGCTATTGGTTGCTTCTGATCTACTTGGTCTAGGCTTTTGAGAGATCCGCATATCAAATACACAGCCTATATATTAAAAAGACAGTCTGTGTTTTAAAAACTTTGAGACATACAATTAATTTTCCCCCTCTCATATTAATTAACTAGTGATTTATATGTCTACATTTTACTAAGAGTATATATAAACACCATTTCCACCACCAAAAGACTGTGACCCATCCCTCCCACCCACTCCCACCCCCCACTGGCCCAGGAAGCTACATGTCTACCCCTCACCACAGGGTTTTTACTTTCGTGCCCTACTTACAATTTGGTCAGGTCCATCTTTTAGTTTCCCTTTCAGATCTTCTTCCTCAACTTCTGTTGATGAGTGGGATCATCCCATACTCATCGTTATCTTTCTGACTTAGCTCACTTAACATAATTCCTTCTAGCTTTGTCCAAGATGGGTCAAAGAAGGTGGGTTCATTGTTCTTGATAGCTGCATAGTATTCCATTGTGTATATATACCACAGCTTTCTCAGCCACTAATCTGTTGTTGTGCACCTGGGTTGCTTCCAGGTTTTAATTATTATGAATTGTGCTGCTATGAACATAGGAGTACACACCTCTTTTTGGTTGGGTGTTATGGTGTCCTTGGGGTAAAACCCCAGGAGAGGAATTACTGGATCATATGAAAGGTCCATGTCTAGCCTTCTGAGAGTTTTCCAGACTGCTCTCCACAGAGGCTGTACCAATTTACATTCCCACCAGCAATGTAAAGGGGTTCTTCTGTCCCCACAGCCTCTCCAGCATTTGTTGCTGCTGTCCTTTTTGATGTATGCCATTATTACAGGAGTGACGTGGTATCTTAGAGTTGTCTTAATTTGTATTTCTCTGACAATCAGTGACCTAGAGCAGGTTTTCATATGTTTTTAGCCTTATGGATCTCCTCTGTTGTGAATGTTTTGTTCATATCCTCTGCCCATTTTTCGATGGGGTCATTTGCTTTTTTGGTGCTAAGTTTGTTGAGCTCTTTATATATTTTGGTGATTAGTTTCTTTTCTGATGTAAGGCATGTGAAGATCTTCTCTCATTCTGTGAGGGGTCTCTTTGTTTGTTTAATAGTTTCTTTGGATGTGCAGAAGCTTTTCAATTTGATGTAGTCCCATTGGTTTGTTTCTGCTTTAGTCTTCCTTGCAATTGGGTTTGAGTCATCAAAGATGTCCTTGAGGTGTAGGTGGGAAACTGTTTTACAAATGTTTTCCACTAAGTATTTGATTGGTTTTGGCCTGACATCTAGGTCTTTGATCCATTTGGAGTTGATTTTTGTTTCTGGTGAGATAAAGTGGTTCAATTTCATTCTTCTGCATGTTAAAACCCAGTTTTCCCAGCACCATTTATTGAAGAGAGCCTCCTTTTTCCATTTAATCCTTTGGGCCCCCTTATCAAAGATTAGATGTCCATAGGTGTGGGGATTTATTTCTGGGCTTTCAATTCTGTTCCACTGGTCTGTGTTCCTATTTTTGTTCCAGTGCCATGCTGTTTTGATGATGATGGCTTTATAATATAGTTTAAGGTTTGGGAGTGTGATGCCTCCATTTCTGTTTCTTTTACTCAAGATGGTTTTGGCAATTCTAGGTGTTTTCATGTTCCAGATAAATGATTGTAGTGTTTGTTCTATTCTCTTAAAGAAGCTTGGTGTAACTTTGATGGGTATTGCATTAAATTTGTATATGGCTCTGGGAAGAATATTCATTTTGATGATATTTACTCTTCCAATACATGAGCATGGTATATCTTTCCATTTCTTGGTATCAGTTTCTATTTCTGTGAGTAGCGACTCATAGTTTTCAGCATACAAGTCTTTCACTTCTTTGGTCAACTTTATTCCTAGGTATTTGATTGATTTTGCTGAAACATTGAATGGGAGTGATTTCTGGATGTCTTCTTCTTCAGATTTAGTGTTTGCATAAAGAAATGCCACTGATTTTTATACATTGATTTTGTAGCCTGATAACTTGCTATATTGCCTAATAACTTCCAGTAATTTTCTCCTGGATTCTTTAGGTTTTTCTATGTATACTATCATATCATCTGCAAATAGAGAGAGCTTGACTTCTTTCCTTCCAATCTGTATTCCTTTGATTCCTTTCTCTTGCCTGATTGCTATTGGAAGAACATCTAATACTATGTTGAAGAGTAATGGTGACAGTGGACAGCCCTGTCTAGTCCCCGATCTGAGAGGGAATGCTTTCAGCTTCTGTCCATTGAGTATGATGTTGGCTGTAGGTTTGCTATATATAGACTCCACTATCTTGAGGAATTTCCTATCTACTCCCATTTTTTTGTAGAGTTTTGAGCATGAATGGGTGTTGGATTTTGTCAAAGGCTTTCTCTGCATCTATTGAGATAATCATGTGGTTTCTGGCGTTGCTTTTATTGATGTGGCGAATGACATTGATTGACTTGCGGATGTTGAACCAGCCTTGCATTCTTGGGATGAATCCCACTTGGTCGTGATGAACAATCTTTTTGATATGCTCCTGTATCCAGTGGGCCAAGATCTTGTTTAATATTTTGGCATCTATGCTCAGCAGAGATATTAGTCTGTAGTTTTCCTTTTTTGTTCTGTCCCTATCAGCTTTTGGTATCAGGGTGATGTTGGCTTCATAGAAGGTGGAAGGGAGTATTCCTGTTTCTTCAATCTTATGGAAAAGCTTAAGAAGTATGGGTACTATCTGTTTCCTGAAAGTTTTGTAGAATTTGTTTGTAAAGCAATCTGGTCCAGGACTTTTGTTGTTGGGGAGATTCTTAATAACGGTTTCAATTTCTTTGTCTGTGATTGGTGCATTTAAGTCTTTCACTTCCTTTGTTAGGTTTATTCCTAAGTATTTTACTGTCTTGTTGCTAAAATAAAAGGAATTGACTTCTAGATTTCAACTTCTTCTAACTTAGTGTTTGCATAGAGGAATGCCCCTGACTTTTGAATGTTAATTTTATAGCCTGAGACCTTACTGTATTGTCTGATGATTTCCAAAATCTTCTTGCTGGATTCCTTAGGTTTTTCTATGTATACTATCATGTCATCTGCAAATAGGGAGAGTTTGACTTCTTCTCTTCCCATCTTTATCCCTTTAATTCCATGCTTCTGCTTGATTGCTATGGCAATAACTTCTAACACTATGTTGAATAATAATGGTGATAGTGGGCAGCCCTGTCTAGTACCTGACCTGAGTGGAAGTGCTTCCAGTTTTTCACCAGTGAATATGATGTTGGCTGTAGGTCTGCTATATATGAACTCCACTGTCTTGAGGATTTTTCCATCTCTTCCTATTTTTTGTAGTGTTTGATTGTAAAGGATGTTGTATTTTGTCAAAGGCTTTCTCTGCATCTATTGATATGACAATGTGGATTTTGGTCTTGATTTTATTGATTAGGTGGATCACATTGATTTATTTATGTATATTAAACCTACATTGTATCCCTAGGGTAAACCCCACTTGGTAATGATTAACAATCTTTTTTAATATACTGCTGTATCGGTTGGCTAGAATTTTTTTCAATATTTTAGCATCTATGTTCATCAGATATATTGGTCTGTAGTTTTCTTTTTTGTTTGTGCCCCTGTCTGCTTTTGGTATCAAAGTGATGTTTTCTTCATAAAAGCTGGAAGGGAGTATTCCAGTGTCTTCAATCTTCTGGAAGACTTTAAAAAGTAGAGTTATTAGTTCTTCTTTGAATGTTTTGTAAAATTCATTAATATAACCATCTTTTTTCAGGAATTTTACTCAGGCAAAAATTAGTAAAGTCATAGGCTCCTTGAAATATACATAAAATAGACCTACTATCTTTTTGTAAAATGGAGACCCAAATCTCACATGGTATATTTGTGCCTTTAGGTTCCAGATTATTAAACAATTTGTTCTTCTTTATATCTTTTTAAAAATTTTTATTTATAAGATAAAAAATATCGACAACACCATAGGATAAGAAGGGTGCAATTCCACACAATTCCTACCACCAGAATTCTGCATCCCATCCCCTCCTTTGAAAGCTTTCCTATTCTTTATCCTTCTGGGAGCATTTATCCAGGATCATTATGGGGTGCAGAAGTTGGAAGGTATGGCTTCTATAATTGCTTCTCTGCTAAACATTGACAGGTCGATCCATACTCCCAGCCAATCTCTCTTTCCCAGTGAGCAGTGGTGTACCCAATTAAACACACACAGCACTATGATGCTGGTGAGAAATCTGAAAACTCAGTTTAGTGTCACTAGGAGAAATGAAAAGCATTTCCATTTATAATCAACTCAGAAAAGAATAAATTTAAAATGTTACACCTCTAAAAATAGAACACCAACTCATAAATATTTTGTAAATACATTTGGTAGTCTAAGGAAGGAATCAGTGTTTCCTAAAATTTTCAAAGTTTATTTACATTTTATCATGTATCTTGATATACCCCTATTATAACTCTTGAGTCATTCTGGAATCTCTAGAAAAACATCAGTCTTTATAGCTCTAATTCTCATTGTTTTATAAAGTCTGATAAAATTCACAATAGCCAAAGGTTAGAAGCAATACAAATGCCCATCAACAGATTACTGAATAAAGAAGTTATGGATATATGTGTGTGTGTGTGTTTTGTATTTTGTACATGTATTTTGTAGAATACTACACTGCCATCAAAAGATAATATGTTGTCTGAGGAGAAAATAGACAGAAATGGAGGTTATTGTTCTTAGCAAAATAGTAAAGAGAGGCTTAAGTTTCTTTACTTTCATATCTTTAAGAGATGTAAGAAAACTACTGGATGGCTTCACTACAAGACTGGCATCAATATAAAAAATTCTAGTGTTTCTGATTTGAGTTAAAATGCCTCCAAATCTCTCAATATGTATTAGATATGCTTAGACATCAGAACAGTTTGAAATACAGTGGTAGGACTGCTATTCTGAAAGCAGGCAGAAACAAATAACAGGATAAAGGACAATACATATGTGTGCACTGTATGTGCATGCATAAGCACACATTTTTGCAAATGCATTCAAAAGGTTGAACTGAGGTGTAAATTTAGACTCCCATTAGCCAAATAAACAACTGTTTTAAAAGGCAGATTTAGGTATTGGCAGATAAAATTTACATGTAGGTTTATCCTTCTAAGGAATGGGTGTTATATAGAGTATCTTGAGAATTTGATCATTTCAGGATGGAACAGGATGTTCTAATTGCTTCCAAGCAATTAGAAGAGATTCAAAATTGTGTCCTAGGGAGTTGCAAATTGCATTTCCACCACCATCTACTTCCAAATACTGTAGGGGCTTCCCTAAGGAAAAATGAAATGCTATACTTAAAAGAGGAACAGGCTCAGGTATATGTCCATACATATGTCTGAGTCAGAAAGACAAAAGTCACATCTCAGGGATGAGCAGTGGTGCACCCAATTAAACACACATAGCACTAAGTACAAGGACCTGCTCAAGGATCTGGGTTTGATCCCCAGGCTCTTTCTCCCCAACTGCAAGGGGTGCTTCACAAGCAGTGAAGAAAGTCAGTAGATGCCTTTCTCTTTCCCTCTCTATCCTTCCTACCCCTCTCAATTTCTCTCTGTCCTATCCAATAAACATGGGGAAATGGGAGCCGGGTGGTAGTGCAGCGGGTTAAGCGTGCATGGCACTAAGTGCCAAGGACCCACATAAGGATCCCAGTTGGATCCCTTGGCTCCTTATCTGTGGGGGTGGGAGGTCACTTCGCAAGCAGTGAAGCAGGTCTGCAGGTGTCTTTCTCTCTCTCTCTCTCTGTCTTCCCCTTCTCTCTGGATTTCTCTGTCCTGTCCAACAACAATAGCAATAGTACAAATAACAATAATTACAACATGGGCAACAAAAATGGGAAAAATTGGCCTCCAGGAAGGGTGGATTCATACATAGTATAGGCACCAAGTCACAACAATAACTCTGGAGGGAAACACACAAAGTTTCATCTTACCTCTGCATTTTAGACCCCCTGACAAAATTGGGCATTTGTTAAATAGCCAAATAGATTTTCATTCCTTGCAGTTGAGCCATCAAGGATTTTTTTATTAGTGATTTAATAATAATTAACAAGATTGTAGGCTAAGGGGGGGTATAGTTCCAGACAGTTCCCACCATCAGTGGTGTATACCATCTATTCCATTGGAAGCTTCTTTATTCTTTATCCCTCTTGGGAGTGTGAACCAAAATTCTTCATGGGGTGCAGAAGGTGGAAGGTCTGGCCTCTGCAATTGCTTCTTCACTGAACATGGATACTGATGCAGGCAGGTCAGTCCATACCTTCAGCTTTCCCTCAACCCTCCCTAGTGGGGTAGGGCTCTGGGGAGGTGAGATTCTCTGCCCAGGGAAGTCAAGGTGGTGTCATGGTAGTGATTGCAACTTGGTAGCTTAAAAGTAGGGCAAATTATTTAATAATAAGCAATCTAAATGTAAAAGTAGAACAGATGGGACTAAGGGTCTTGGTGTGGGAAGAAGCTAGGAATTCCATTCTAAGCATATTCCAAGGTGCTCATGACTAGTAATTTTTGTCTGAGTCCCATAGATAACATGCAGGTGGGCTAGAAGTATTTTCTGGGAAGATGGTGTCAGGGTTGAAGATTGGACTAGAAAGCTGGATTAGGGAAGGAGTAGCTCCCAAATATGAGGAAAGTATATAAATACCATTGATCTGACCTAGGTCCCATATCTATTCACATATAGTACATCAAAGATGTTTTTAAAGTTTACATCAGAGAAAAATCTTCCAATGTTTTCCTCTAAGTATTAGATAGTTTCTGATCTAACGTCAAAAAATTTGACACAGTTGGAGCTTAATTTAGTGTGTGTGAAATGTAATGATCCAGTTTCATTCTTCTGCATATTTCAAACCTGTTTTCCCAACATCATTTACTGAAGTGACTCTCCTTTCTCCATTTTATGTTTTGGGCCCCCCTTGTGAAAAATTAGAATTTTGTGGTGCAAGGTTTATTTTTTTCAGCTTTCAGTTTTATCCCATTGGTCTCTGTCTTTCTTATTGTTCTAGTACCAGGAAGTTTTTATTACCATAGCCCTGTAATTTAATTTAAGATTTGGAAGCATGATGTGAGATGCCTCCATTCTTGTTCTTTTCTCATAGGATTGTTTTGGCAGTACTAGATATTTTTGGCTCAAATGGGACTATATTGAAATGAAATACTTCTACATTCAAAAAAACCATCACCAAAACAGAGAGATTCTCTATGGAATGGGAAAAAAATTCTTTCACATACCGGTAGTTGCCATGGACCACCACAGCGGATGAGAAGCATGAGGGTCAGGGGTCTTGAAGGCAACCTCCCCGGTGGGTCAGGAGTCGGCGCGAGGGAGAACAGATAGACACCACACTCTATTGGAGGGTGAATCTGGACTCATTTTAATAGTGAAACTGCATTAGCTTTTATACTTTTTTCAGGTTACATTCAGGTTGCCTAAGTAACTAGCTCATAAGGAAGTAGCAATAAGCATCATAGTCTTGTGGCTTTGGCAGGCTACATGTTACTCCCCTATAACTGTAAAGAATAGTACAATACTTAGTATCACCCTGTTCTCAGGGGAGGTCATACCCAGAATTGTTTTTGACTTTTGCGGAGGGCTATTTCTATGATTAATCTTCTATGGGGGGTATACGGATCTTTGCCTAGTCGTGGACCACTGCTCATCTAGGTCTGGTACAGTTTAACTATTAATCTTTCTTTGTTTCAGTACGTCAACTTGTACCTGGGAGGCCTCAATCTCTGCATTCTTTCTTTGAGGGGCAGGTCATAACATGATTTATTTTGTCCGTCTATGTTGACCCCCCCTTCCCCACTTTCATAATGTAACTTTCAAATATGCCCCTGTGTAAGGGAGAGGGGGTGCTTCTGACTCTCCATTTCCACCAGGCACTGCCAAAGCATTATTAATCAATTGTGACAGTATAATTATTTGTAGCAATAATGGGGGGAGAATGTGTCGACCCACTCTTGTCCTTTCTGCCCAGCTTCCTTGAAGTCTGAATGCAGGTCCAGAGGAGATGACCCTGTCAGAATCCCTGGCGTTCGTGAAGGGGTGCCGCAGGTAGTAAGTCAGACAAAGGGCTAATGACAAGAATACAGAAATAACTCACTGGGGGCAGAGTGGTGTCATACTGGGTAAGGACACATAGCACAAAGGGTAAGGACCCACCCAAGGATCTTGGTTCAAGCCCCTGGTTCAAGCTCCTGGCTTCCCACCTGCTGGGGTGGGGGGAAGCCCTACAAGCTATGAAGCTGGTCTGCAGGTGTTTTACTATCTCCCCTCTGCCTCAATTTCCCTCTGTCCTATCAAATAAAATGGCAGAAAAAATAGCCACCAGGAGCAGTGGATTTATAGTGCTGGCACCAAGCCCCATCAATAACCCTGGAGGCAAAAAACAAAACAAAAACAAAACACAGAAATAACTCACCACATTAAACAATTATAAAACCACTGACATATGGGTAGAGAAGAATCTTTGAAAATATTTATTTTATTTTATTTTAATGAGAAAAGGGATGGGGGGGAGCCAAAGAGCACTACTTAGCTCTGGCTTATAGTGGGACTGGGGATTGAATCCAGGTTCTCAGAGCCTGAGGAATGACAGAATCATTTGCATAACCATTACGCTGTCACTCCAGCCCCCAGAATCTTCACCAGATAAGAGATCCAAAGTGCCAGCAGATATCTAAGAAAATGCTCAAAGTCACTGATAAATAAAAACAATGAAATTCCACTTTATATCTGTGAGAATGTCACACATTATAAAAGATACAAGTACCAACTGTGGGCCAGGGTAGATAACATAATGGTTATGCAAACAGACTGCCATCCCTGAGGCTCCAAAGCCCCAGGTGTAATCCTCTGCACCACCATAAACCAGATCAGCACTCTGGTTAGAAAGGAAGGAAGAAAGAGAGAGAGAGAGAGAGAGAGAGAGAGAGGGAAAGGGAAGAAGGAAGGAAGGAAGGAAGGAAGGAAGGAAGGAAGGAAGGAAGGAAGGAAGAAAGAAAGAAAGAAAGAAAGAAAAAAGAAAGAAAGATAAAGGTAGAAAGAATGCTGTAGAGGCAGCTATGGGGTGGGAAGCGTAGAGACTCTCCTAAATTGCTGGTGAGAAAGTAAATTGGTACAACCCTGTGGAAAATAGTCTGGACTCGAAACTTTACATCAGGCTCAACCTGACACTGTTGACTGGCTATGGAAGAAGGGCAAACGCTAGAAGAAGAAGATCAGAACTTGAGAAAGGGACCTACCATATGACCCAGTAATCCCTCTTCTAGAGATTTACCTGGGAAAAACAAAAACATCTACCTGAAAAGATCTGTACACACCAATGTGCTAAGCAGCACAATTTTTTGCTAACCCAAAATAGGAAGCAACTCAGATACTCAACAACAGATGAGTGACTTAGAAAGCAGGGGGTATACAGAATAGAATACTACTTAGCTGTTAAAAATGAAGTTATCCAAACCAAACCAAATAATATTGCATCCGCCGATCACAACCTAACCAACGCAAAGATTGCCACCTCAACATGCTTCACCTCAGACTGTGTCCAGAGACTTCACGTGTGGAATGACAACCCTTCAGCTTCATTACTCGGGTGAGACCTTTCCTTTTATAGTACAATCTAATTTCATCTCAGGTAGTTCACTTTCTAATAAAGTCCCATAACCTAGATATACACCAGTTTCTGTGAGAAAGAGCTTATGTGCACACATATCCATAAACTACTGCAAAATATATACCTGAAAGCAGTAGTACACTAGAGTTTGCAGTGAGTACCCCCTTAACACTTCCTCTCCACTATTCCAAGCTTGGGATCCATGATTGCTCAACAAATTGTTTGGCTTCATATGTTAACTCTCTTTTCAGTCACCAGGTTCCAGATGCCACCAGGATGCTGGCCAGGCTTCCCTGGATTGAAGACCCCACCAATGTGTCCTGGAGCTCAGCTTCCCCAGAGACACACCTTATTAGGGAAAGAGAGAGGCAGACTGGGAGTATGGACCGACCGACCAGTCAACGCCCATGTTCAGCGGGGAAGCAATTACAGAAGCCAGACCTTCTACCTTCTGCAACCCTCAATGACCCTGGGTCCATGCTCCCAGAGGGCTAGAGAATGGGAAAGCTATCATGGGAGGCGGTGGGTTATGGAGATTGGGTGTGGAGTTGTACCCCTCCTACCTTATGTTTTTGTTCATTAATCCTTTCTTAAATAAAAATTTTAAAAAAAAATGAAGTTTATCTTCTCTGCCTCATCTGGGATAGAACATGAAGGAATCATGTTAAGTGAGTTAAGCCAAAAGGAGAAGGATGGATACTGGATGATATCATTTGTAGATTAAACTTGAGAAACAAAGAAAGAAGGGTGAAAATACAAAATACAGTAGGATTGGGTGGTGTATTGCACCCAAGAAAATAACTCTGGGTACAGAAAAGAAAGAAAAGAATTGAGAGTTTGGGGGGTCCTTGTGTAAGATATTAGTAAAGGAGCCAAGTTGGGGGAGTGTTTTGCATACACCTATCACCAGGAAATGAGGAGTTTCAACCATGTGTCAATAATTGTAATGTAAATTGTTAACACTCCTATAATAAAGTGATTTAAAATGTATCCATTAAAAATGACAGCTCTATAGAAAAAAAAGGAAAGAAAGTCTCAATTCATAAGCAAGTAATATATATAATTTTTATCATTCTCCTGACCCTGCCATAATTTGTATCAAGGATGGGGAAACTTTACAGTCAGGGTCTATTTCAATGTTTATATCATTCACAGGCCATACAAAAAATATCAATGTGAAAACAAGCACTTAATAGTAGTATGGAAATAAAAAACTAAATTTATTGAATTTTGAGTTCTATCTGTAGTTGCCTTGGCAAGACAGATCAAAACATTCTCTCCCCACCTCTGGCCCCTATTTTGATATTTTCC
>NW_026648141.1:0-53232 GCF_950295315.1 Erinaceus europaeus | reverse complement strand
CCTTACCCTTACCCTTACCCTTACCCTTCTTTCCCTTTTCCCTTTTTCCTTTTTCCTTTTTCCTTTTTCCTTTTTCCTTTCCTTTCCTTTCCTTTCCTTTCCTTTCCTTTCCTTTCCTTTCCTTTCCTTTCCTTTCCTTTCCTTTCCTCTTTCTGCAGCTTTCCATCCTCTTTCTTTCTTTCTTCCTTTTTTTCTGCAAGTCAGAGAGAAGGAATGTTATCACTGCATCTGTAATACATGGTGCTCCTATGAGTCCTTGTGCATGATGAGTTGCGTGAGCTCTCTTGGACCCTAGAGTTATCTAAGTGACTTTAAAAAATCTTTATTAGGGGATTAATCTTTTACATTTGACAGTAAATATAATAGTTAGTACATGCATAACATTTCTCAGTTTTTCACGTAACAATACAACTCCCACTAGGTCCTCTGGTACCCTTTTGGACCTGTACTCTCCCCCCACCTACCCCAGAGTCTTTTACTTTGATGCAATACAGCAACTCCGGTTCAGGTTCTATCTAAGTGACTTTTTGTTGGAAAACAACAACAACAAAAAATATTTATTTATTTAGTTCTGCTCAGCTCTGGCTTACAGTGGGTCTGGGGATTGAACCTGGGACTTTGGAGCTTCAGGCATGAGAGACTTTTTGCATAACCATTATACTATCTTCTCTGCTCTTAAAAACGTGTATGTATGTATGTATGTATGTATGTATGTATGTATGTATGTATGTATTTCCTTTCAAATCCTTTTTGGGACAGGACAGATCAGGTAGGTGGGAAGCAAGGTCACAAGCTGACTCCCTGGGGGCAGGTGGCGGTTCACCCTTTAAGGGGTGATTACATTCAGCACTATTCAGAACTGACTAATCAGGAGCAAGCTTTTGCACTTTTCTCCCATGTTCCACTATGGACTTGCTGCCTAGAGCATGCGATCTGGTGATGTTCTGCCCAGACATGTGCCTTTGCACTGGGCATTTGCATGCTCTCCACACCACCTGCTCAAAATGGAGGACTGTTGGCTTCTGTTGCCTGCCCAGTCCAGTGCAGAGCTCTGCTTCCTGGGAGTGTGTGGTCAGGGACTTCCTCCAAAAGCAGTTTTATTGACAGTTTTTACCAGCAGTTATACTTTGTGTTATTTTGATACAAGAATATGTGCATCTGTATGACTTAAGATTCTTGTTTAAATTTTTACTTTAAAAAAAAAATTTTATTATTTATTTATTTATTTATTCCCTTTTGTTGCCCTTGTTGTTTTATTATTGTAGTTATTATTGTTGTTGTTGTTGGATAGGACAGAGAGAAATGGAGAGAGGAGGGGAAGACAGAGAGGAGGAGAGAAAGATAGACACCTGCAGACCTGCTTCACCGCCTGTGAAGCGACTCCCCTGCAGGTGGGGAGCCGGGGTTCGAACCTGGATCCTTATGTCGGTCCTTGTGCTTTGTGCCACCTGCGCTTAACCCGCTGCGCTACAGCCCGACTCCCAAATTTTTACTTTTAATTTGGCATATACACACATAGACATATGCACACACATATACATATGTGCACACACAAAGACACACATGGGAATGGAGTGTACTGATAGTCCTGTGTTTTGCATAGACACAGCTTTCAATTTTTGTCTGTGAACAGAAAAATCCATGTCTATATACATTCTTAGGTAGCATTAGAAACTCTGAGGTCTTGTTTAAGCTAGTAAGCTACAATATTTTTGGATGGTAGGATTAACCTAAAACAAGTAAATTATGCAAAGAAGTCAAAATGAGTAACTGGTTTAGAAAGCAGGTTATTATTAAATGTTGCCTTTATTTTGTTGCTAGAGAACATAAAGATTTATTTCCTTACACATTTAGATTGGTTATCAAAAGTTACCCTCAAAAGAATGTCAGCCTAATGAATTATATGAATTTTTTTCTTTTTTTATTAGTGATTTCATAGTGATTTACAAAATCACAAGATATGGGGGAAGGTTGGTGGTACACCTGGTTGAGTGCACACATTACAGTGCACAAGGACTTGGGTTCAAGCTCCTGGTCCCCACCTGCAGGGGGAAAGCTTCACAAGTGGTGAAGCAGGGCTGCAGGTGTCTCTCTGCCTCTTAAATTTTTTTTTTTATTTAAGAAAGGATTAATTAACAAAACCATAGGGTAGGAGGGGTACAATTCTCTGCCTCTTTCTATATCTCTCCCCTACCCCTCTCAATTTCTCTCTGTCTCTTATCAAGTAACATAAATAAAATTAAGAAAATAAAAGTGGGTGACATTTGAAAAAAATTACAAGATAATAGGGTATAATTCTATAATGTTCCCATCACCAGAGTTCTGTGTCAACATGCCCTCTATTGGAAACTGCAGATAGGGTTGACCTGTCACTTTTTTTGGTTACAGATAGGGGTTGACTTTATATCTATCACTTGGTCTAGGTCCATAGTTCAACGATTCCCTGACTAGGATTCCTGGTGATAATGTAGCCTGGTATTGGCCAAAATGGCCATCGTAAGTGAGCCACTCTCTTGCCATTATCCAGCTTTTGTAGTCCTTTCTTTGTCTGATGAGTTTAGACTTTCTCCTATTTGTTAAAGCATTGGGTGCCATCTGTTGCATCCAAGCTAGTATTTGGTTTGTGAGGTCAAGTTAGAGAGGATTTTAGTGTTGTCTAAGTTAACCTCAATTTTTTTTTTTGCATTTACTTATTTGATGATGCTAATAAAGTTTGTCATAGGGACAATAATTGTCCATATATATGTACATATATACACATATATATACATATACATATATATCTATATATCTATATCTCCAGTATATCTCTTGGCCAATTGTACACAGTGTTTCTTCTCAAGATTGTCAATGGGGTGACTATAATGCTGATGCCCTGTCATAAGAGATTAAAAGATGGAAGAGTAAATTTTACTTGCTTTCTTTTGTATAGTTGAGCAGATAAAGTGATTGAGAGAAGTGAAGTAGGGGGTAGGAGAGGAGAACATCCAGATAAGTAATAAGTATTTGATTAGAAAATTTATGGTGCCTTCTTTAGGCTATTCTACTAGATTGATTGCCAAGTTTATTAGGTTTGAATCTAATCTCGGAGGATTAATAAGCACTTTTACTTTGAGTCATATGATTGCCCCTAACTTATGGAGTACACATTTACCCAGTACCCTAGGTCCTAGTTTATATCTAGCATATGTAACTTTGTTACAAATATGCCATCTGAAATGGAACTAGGTAGTCCCTTGTGTTTGGAAAGATCTTACCAGGTTAAAGAAGTTGGGAGGTTGACATCTTAGACTTGGCATCTCTGGAGACAGTCTTCAGCAAAAAGGCAGTAGCAGTATAACTTGCCACGATGGTACCAGTAGCGTTGATTTAGTTGAGACCAACAGAGGCAGTATAACAGGGTAAGAGATCAGAAGAGGTACAAAGGAATGCAAGCCCAGTCTCAGAGTCTCCAGGTCTTGGAGAAATATAAGTTTTAAAGAGAATGAGAAAGGTTCCTTGTAGTTTTAGAGAGATTTTTAAATGGCGATCATTTATTATTATAACCGAATTAGTTGGGACCTTATTTTTCTTTGAAAACCCAATGATTAAAATTTACCATAATAAACTTGACCTTACCATGCTTTATGCCATTTAAAGATATCTACTAATAACAATATCTTAGATACTGACAGGACCAGATGATTTTGATCTATCTGGCCTAAGGATATAGGTAGCTTAGGTAACGTAGAAAAACAGATATTTTTAGAACTGCTTACAAATTTGAAACATTAAATACTCATATATATATATATATATATATATATATATATATATACTCAGAACTAAAATCTAGGCAAAGAACATGAAATATTAAATCTATTTTCCCTAATGTATTGAATTAATAGTGATTTATAAGATTATAAGTTAATAGGAGTATAGTTTCACACTGTTTCCACCACTAAAGGTTTGTGTCCTCATCCCACCCCCCACGATAACCACTGTAAGAAACATCTTTTTTTTTTCCCTCCAGGGTCATCACTGGGGCATTATGAATCCACTGCTCCTGGTGGCCATCTTTTCCATGTTGATGTTGTGCGAAATTAAGTTGCAAACACACACACACACACACACACACACACACACACACAACACACCCACCCACCCACACACAAACACATTTATATGGTTGTTGGAAAAATCATGACACAATTTTGCATAGAAAATTATAGAAAATATGGCACGACTTTTCTGACAGCTGAGTGTTTATTTTATTCATATTTTGTTTTAGATGTTATATTTATTTATTTATTTATATTTATGTTTGTGTATGTGTACGCAAGCATGTATATGTATATTGGTTTGCAGCCTGAAGTGTGATTTACTTTGGGTCATGATCAAAATAGTTAGAAAACCTTCAACTGGGGAGTCGGGCTGTAGTGCAGCGGGCTAAGCGCAGGTGGCGCAAAGCACAAGGACCGGCATAAGGATCCCGGTTCGAACCCCGGCTCCCCACCTGCAGGGGAGTTGCTTCACAGGCAGTGAAGCAGGTCTGCAGGTGTCTATCTTTCTCTCCTCCTCTCTGTCTTCCCCTCTCTCTCTCCATTTCTCTCTGCCCTATCCAACAACGACAACAACAATAATAACTACAATAATAAAACAACAAGGGCAACAAAAGGGAATAAATAAATAAAATAAATATAAAAAGAAGAAAAAAAAGAAAACCTCAACTGTTAATTATACAAATGCTCAATACACTATAGTCAATACTCGGATATTAATGTCTGTATGTATAGGTAAAATTGTGATAATTATTTATAGACATATTTGAACCTTGAACCATGGGATAGATAAATTGGGCCTTTCCAAGTGTCCCAGTCTCCTGTAAACATCAGTGCTTTAGTAATAAACCTTTTGACGTTGGCCACCATAAGTATTTGAACTGAATTAGGAAATTATTAGACAGGTTCGTAATTTATCTGACACCAGTGTCCTCAGATATATAGAGATTTTGTGACTGCTCCCTTTTCATTCTAGAGGCATCAAAGGCAGTGGGCATAGAAGTAGGAGATCTGGTTTCACTTAAGACTTTGCTTCTGATTGTGATGTTAAATGACTCTCAAGGGTCTTAATTTTATCACCTAAAACTGAGAACTCTTGGATTATGTGATTTGTTTTTATTTTTATTTTTTAAAATTTCTTTATTGGGGAATTAACGGTTTACATTCGACAGTAAATACAATAGTTTGTACATGCATAACATTTCCCAGTTTTCCATATAACAATATACCCCCCACTAGGTCCTTTGTCATCCTTTTTGGACCTATATCCTCCCCCCTGCCTACCCCAGAGTCTTTTACTTTGGTGCAATACGCCAATTCCAGTTTAGGTTCTAATTGTGTTTTCTCTTCAGATCTTGTTTTTCAACTTCTGCCTGAGAGTGAGATTATCCCATATTCATCCTTTTGTTTCTCAAATATTTCACTTAAAATGAAATTTTCAAGGTCCATCCAAGATGGGCTGAAAACGGTTAAGTCACTGTTTTTAATAGCTGAGTAGTATTCCATTGTGTATATATACCACAACTTGCTCAGCCACTCATCTGTTGTTGGACACCTGGGTTGCTACCAGGTTTTGGCTGTTACAAAGTGTGCTGCTAAGAACATGTGTGTACACAGATCTTTTTGGACGGTTGTGTTGGGTTCCTTACGATAAATCCCCAGGAGAGGAATTGCAGGATCATAGGGTAGGTCCATTTCTAGCCTTCTGAGAGTTCTCCAGACTGTTCTCCACAGAGGTTGGGCCAATTTATATTCCCACCAACAATGCAGGAGGGTTCCTTTGACCCCACACCCTCTCCAGCATTTGCTGCTGCTACCTTTTCTGTTGTATGACATTCTCACTGGAGTGAAGTGGTATCTCATTGTTGTCTTTATTTGCATTTCTCTGACAATCAAAGACTTGGAGCATTTTTTCATGTGTTTCTCGGCCTTGTGGATCTCTTCTGTGGTGAATATTAAGTCCATGTCCTCTCCCAATTTTTGGATGGGGTTATGTGTTTTCTTGTTGTTGAGTTTGGCAAGATCTTTATATATTTTGGTTATTAGCCTCTTTTCTTTTGTATGGTATGTAAAGATGTTCTCCCATTCTGTGAGGGGTCTCTTGGTTTGGGTAGGGATTTCTTTTGCTGTGCAGAAGCTTTTTAATTTGATGTAGTCCCATAGGTTTATGCTTGCCTTGCCTTAGTCTTCTTTGTAATTGGATTCATTTCTTTGAAGATGTCTTTAAAATTTATGTGGAAAAGAGTTCTGCCAAAATTTTCCTCTAAGTATCTGATAGTTTGTGGTCTAACATCCAAGTCCTTGATCCACTTGGAATTTACTTTTGTGTTTGGTGAAATATAGTGGTTCAGTTTCATTCTTCTGCATGTTTCAACCCATTTTTTCCAACACCATTTGTTGAAGAGACTCTGCTTTCCCCATTTAATAGTCTGGGCACCTTTGTCAAAGATTAGATGTCCATAGATGTGAGGGGTTACTTCCGGGCTCTCAACTGTATTCCACTGCTCAGTGTGTCTATTCATGTTCCAGTCCCAAGCAGTTTTGATGACAATGGCCCTATAATACAATTTGAGATCTGGAAGTGTGATGCCTCCAGTTCTGTTCTTTCGTCTCAAGATTGTTTTGGCAATTTTAGGTCTTTTGTGGTTCCAGATAAACATTTGTAGCATTTGTTCTATTCTCCTAAAAAATGTGTCTGGGATCTTAATGAGAATAGCATTAAATTTGTATGTGGCTCTGCATAGTATATTCATTTTGTTGATGTTAATTATTCCAACCCACGAACATGGAATATCTTTCCACTTCTTTTTTTTAATATTTACTTATTTATTCCCTTTTGTTGCCCTTGTTGTTTTATAGATGTAGTTATTATTATTGTTGTTGTTGATGATGTCATCATTGTTGGATAGGACAGAGAGAAATGGAGAGAGGAGGGGAAGACAGAGAGAGGGAGAGAAAGAGAGACACCTGCAGACCTGCTTCACCGCCTGTGCAGCGACTCTCCTGCAGGTGGGAAGCTGGGGGCTCGGACCAGGATCCTTACCTCTGTCCTTATGCTTGATGCCACATATGCTTAACCCGCTGCGCTACTCCTGACTCCCCATCTTTCCACTTCTTTGTGACTTTTTCAATTTCCTTGATCAATGACTCATAATTTTCAGTATACAAGTCTTTCACTTCTTTGATTAGGTTAATTCCTACATATTTTATTGGTTTTTGTTGCTATAGTAAAATGAGTTAATTTATGGATTTCATCATCTTCTAACATAGTGTTTACATAGAGGAATGCCACTGACTTTTGAATGTTAATTTTGTAGTCTGACACCTTACTGTATTACCTGATGATTTCCAAAAGCTTCTTGCTGGATTCCTTAGGTTTTTCTATGTATATTATCATGTCATCTACAAATAGGGAGAGTTTGACTTCTTCTCTTCCAATCTGTATGCCTTTAATTCCTTGCTCCTGCCTGATTGCTATGGAAAGAACTTCCAACACTATGTTGAATAGTAATGGTGATAGTGAGCAGCCCTGTCTAGTACCTGATCTGAGGGGAAATGCTTCCAGTTTTTCATCATTGAGTATGATGTTGGCTGTAGGTTTGATATATATAGATTCCACTATCTTCAGAAATTTTCCATCTATACCCATTTTTTGTAGTGTTTTGATCATAAAGGGATGTTGTATTTTGTCAAAGGCTTTCTCTGCATCTGTCGATATGACCATGTGGTTTTTGGTATTGCTTTTGTTGATGTGGTGGATCACTATGATTGATTTACATATATTAAACCAACCTTGCATCCCTGGGATCATAAAAGGATGTTGTATTTTGTCAAATGCTTTCTCTGCATCTATTGATGTATTGAGATGACTTCTCATTAGTTGCATAGATGTTAAAATGTTAAGTCCTCTTGATTGACTGATCCTCTGAGCATTACGTAGTGTCCATCCCTATCTCTTTAAATTTTATTTTTTGAAAGTATATCATGTCAGATATGAGAATAGCTGTTCCTGCCCTTTTTTGTGGGCCATTGGCCTGTATGATAGTTTCCCATCCTTTCACTTTGAGTCTGCGTTTGTCTTGTTGAGTTAGGTGGGTTTTCTGTAGACAGCATATTGTTGGGTTGTGTTTTCTGATCCATCTTCCTACCCTGTGCCTTTCAATAGGTGAATTCAGGCCATTGACATTTATTGATATAAAAGATTGAAGATATTTTAACGCCATTCTTGTAGATTTTTAGAGTGTTCTGATATATGGCCTATTTATGGTGGTCTAACTGTTTATAGGAGACCTTTCAGAACTTCTTTCAAGACAGGCTTGGTGATAGTTGATTCTTAAAACTGTTGTTTATCTGAGAAGGCTTTTTAAAAATTATTTTAAGACTTTCTTTTTTTAATATTTATTTATTTTCCCTTTTGTTGCCCCTGTTTTTTTTATTGTTGTTATTGATGTCTTCGTTGTTAGAACAGAGAGAAATGGAGAGAGGAGAGGAAAGACAGAGAGAGGGAGAGAAAGATAGACACTTGCAGACCTGCTTCACTACCTGTGAAGTGACTCCCCTGTAGGTGGGGAGCCGGGGGCTTGAACTGGGATCTTTATTCCAGTCCCTGAGCTTGGTGCCATGTGTGCTTAACCCTCTGCACTAACACCTGCCTCCCAAGACTTTCTTATTTATTTCCTTTTTGTTGCCCTGGTTGTTTCCATTGTTGTAGTTATTATTATTGTTGATGTCGTAGTTGTTGGATAGGACAGAGAGAAAGGGAGAGAGGAGGGGAAGACAAAGATAAGAGAAACATAAGACACCTGCAGACCTGCT
This sequence comes from Erinaceus europaeus, assembly GCF_950295315.1. Classification (NCBI taxonomy): domain Eukaryota; kingdom Metazoa; phylum Chordata; class Mammalia; order Eulipotyphla; family Erinaceidae; genus Erinaceus; species Erinaceus europaeus. The sequence continues at coordinate 44,377 of NW_026648141.1, read as the reverse complement.
TCACCACCTGTGAAGCGAGTCCCCTGCAGGTGGGTAGCCAGGGTTCGAACTGGGATCTCTATGCAGGTCCTTGGGCTTTGCACCACATGCACTTAACCCTCTGAGCTACTGCCCGACTCCTGTTTGGGAAGGTTTTTATGCCTCCATCTCGTCTGAATGGCATTCTGGCAGGATACAGTAGTCTTGGTTGAAAGCCTTTCTCATTGAGCACTCGATAGATAACTTGCAATTCTCATCAGGCCTGTAGTCTTTGTGTGGAGAAGTCTGCTTCTAATCTTATGCGTTTTCCTCTGTAGGTGACTCTTTGTTTGTCTCTTGCAGCCTTCAGGATCCTTTCTTTGTCCTTATTCCTTTCCATTCTAAATATGATGTGTCTTGGTGTCTTTAAGTCTCATTTAATTCTATTTGGGACCCTCTGGGCTTCTTGATCCTTTATGTCTTTGATGTTGTCTAGACTAGAGAAGTTCTCAGCTATTAGGTGCTAGAGAATGCTTTCTTCCCCTCCCTCTCTTTCTTCCTCTGGTAAGCCAATAATGCTCATATTATTTCTTTTGAAGTTATCCCATATGTCTCTGTCATTGTTTTCAGTATCTCTTAATCTCTTTTGAGATCTCTTACCTCTTTTTTAGTTGTCTGTAATTCATCCTCGATCTTGCTAATTCTGTCTTCAGCCTCACTGATTCTATTCTCTCTCCCCTCTACTGTTTTCTGGAGTTCATCTATTTTGGCACCTTGTTCTGATACTGTTTTAGCTTGTTCAGCTAGTTGTGTTCTTAGCTCAGCTATTTCAGCTTTCAGGTCTCTAATAACCTTGAGATAATTAGTGTTTCTTCCAGGGTCTCATGTGTTGTTTCTGCATTTCTGATGACAATTCTTTCAAACTCTTTACTCACTCCTGTGATTATTTCCTTAACTAGTGTTTGGCTGTTGATCTCATTATTTTGTGCTTCAACCTTGGTGGGCTTTTAGCTGGACTCTTGCCCTGGTTCATTTCTCCAGTATTTCTTCTTGTTGGTTTAACCATTCTATATAGTATGTTATGAGGTCCCTCTCTCAGTACTTTTCAAATTACTGATCAAGCTTGCCTGGATTGACTTGTGTCTAAGTAATGTAATTAAAGGGTTCACAGTTGTGGAAATAGACAGTTTTTTCAATATTATTTTAATTTCTGAGTTGGAGCACAGCCTCTTTTGTTCTTTTTTCTCCCTGTAGGCTATGGGAGCCTGAGGACTTTTAAACTATATGCAGGCTTCTTAGCTTAATCACTGATTCCTGACCAAGATATAAAGCAGGGTGGGGCAGAGATAATACAGTCATTATGCAGAGACTCTCACAGCCCCACTGCTAGGCCACCGAGATATAGATCTTCTCCTGAGTTTCCTGGTTAGTTCTCTGTCCCCTTGTGTCAGCAAAGGGACTCCCCCCTACTGCTCCAGCTTCTGAGGGCAGTTGCAATGGAGACTCACAGTTGCATTTGGGGAGTCTTGGGGGGGGGGAGTCCTTTTCTCCCTTCAACCCTCTTTTTGTTGTTGAAACAGACTGGAGGTGGTGTTTCAACTGGTAAACTGTTGGACTGTTACCAGCCACTTATTCTCTCCCTAAGCTCCTCTTTGTCCACGAGCCACATGTATTTGCACTCACCAGTGATTTGGTGGGTTCCTGAAGTCATTCTAGTCCTGTCTTGTTGCGGTCCCAGATGATCTCCTTTGCTATTCCTGGATTATGTGATCTTAAATGTTCTCACAATACATTTAGCTTCAAATCTAACATTAATTTCAAAATTTTTATTCATACAACTTTCAAAACATAGCTAATTTAAATTGAAATATCCATTTTTTTCCTTGAAACTGTCCCGGGGGTCTTTAAACCAAATGCTCCACAAAAATCAAACATGGATAAGATGTTTTAATTTTGTTTCAAATTCCATAATGTCTTAATTGACTTTGTAAATATGACCACTTCTCAGGATGGAACAGATCTCTATAAAGACAGTTTTTCTGTTCTCTTCTTCAGCCCAGGCAACCCTGAACTGAAATTATGGGCATCTGATGAATATTTGTTGAATGATTCCATAGCCTGTGTGGTGCAGAACTTTGGATTTCTGAAAGCTTTGTAGTGAATCATTAATTTTGCCAATATATCATACTTTTTAAACTGATTTTATAATAATTGACAAGACCATAGGATAAGAGGGGTACAATTCCACACAATTCCCATCACCAGAGTTCCATATCTCCTCCCCTCCATCGGAAGCTTTCCTATTCTTTATCCCTCAGGGAGTATGGGCCCAAGGTCATTCTGGTCATCATAATTTTGTGTTTGTTGTACTTACCGGTCCCTTCTCGATACACGTTTTGCTGCTCCCTGTTAAATTTTGTGGTATTACTTTGACCCATAACATCTGGAATTCAATTAATACATGTTAAAAATTCTCTCAGCCTGCCTGGCTATTATGCTGGCCACTACCTATACAGATTAAAAAATACTTTAAAATTGTATTAACTTTTAATTTATTTAAAGGTTTTATTAATGATTTAATAGCGGCTTACAAGATTATAAGATTTCAGGGTCCTAGTTCCATGCCACACCTACCAGTATAAGTAGCCTCCTGTGCTAAATAGATTAAGTCGTCTCATGAAACTACATTCTTTGTTTCATAGCAACTTCAGAAAGCTCAGAAACATACATTGGCTGTCATGACCCATTAGTAAAGTATATGACTTGTTCCTGCTGGAAAGTGAAGGGATATATAAGAAATTTCACAGGATTGGAATCACTCATGTATATTGAATCCTTTCTATATGTTGAAATGATGTCATGCTGGTAATGCTTGATATTAGTAAGAATATGGTATAGAAAGTAATAATTTTGCCCATGGCCTTTTAAATTCCTGTGGGAGCCTGGTCAGTTGGTGATCTTGTGGTAAGAACTTCTCCAGCTCATTGAATGTGAGGTATTCATTTGAGGGAGACCTTTGTTTCTCTTTTGTTAGTAAACGTTATCAATAGCATGTTATCTAGGTAATTGACTACCTCAGTGTCTTCAATTGTAGTTTTGCTGGCTCTAAAATGGATGAGACTGGGGGCTGTGAAGGGGGCACACTGGATAAAATGTTGGGCTCTCTGACCTGAGGTCCTGAGTTTGCTCTCAGCACCGCATGTATTAGAGTGGTGCTCTGCCTTTCTCTCTCTCCCTTCCTTGTCATAAACAAATCTTTAAAATTAAATAAAATTGATGGGACTAAATGATTGCTAAGGTTTCTTAGAGTTCTTAATGTCCTCTCCATGCTTTAATTTTCTGACTACTTGTGAGCATATTCTGATATAAGGATATCTGTTTTGTAATAGGCTGCTTTTATTCGTGATGAAATGATGCCAGGAGAGTGGGATGTTTGTGTTACTTCTTATGAGATGGTAATTAAAGAAAAATCTGTATTCAAAAAGTTTCACTGGCGATACTTAGTTATTGATGAGGCTCACCGAATAAAGAATGAAAAATCAAAGGTAAGCCAGTTTGTAAGGTATCAAAACATTTCTTTTGCACCAAGAGATAGCTCACTTATAACTTTCCCATGCACGAAAGAACCAGATTCAAGTCCTGGTGCCACATGGGAGCACCACAGCACTAGAGGAAACTCTATGGATGGTGGAGCATAGCTGTGTTGTTTCTTTCTTTCTACCTGAAACAAGAAGTCTGCTTATGAGTGGTAGAATCACTTATGCAAAAGGTCCTGGTGATAGAAGGCCCCACCCTCCACCAAAAAAAAAAAATCCACATCTGTTTATTTACTTCAAAATAAACTATTCAAAATAAAAAGATGATGAAACATTGTGAAGTTTTAAGAGCTTCAGTGGTTGAATATAAGACATGAAAATCAAGCACTGTTTTTAATGCAAAGAAAATTATGTGGGGAGCTGGGCGGTGGCACAGTGGGTTAAGCGCACATGGTGCAAAGTACATGGAACAGCATCAGGATCCTGATTTGAGCCCCTAGCTCCTCACCTGTAGGGGGTTCGCTTCACAGGCGGTGAAAGCAGGTGTGCAGGTGTCTATCTTTCTCTCCCCATCTGTCTTCCCCTCCTCTCTCGATTTCTGTCTGTCCCATCCAACAACAATGACATCAATAACAACAACAACAATGATAAACAAGGGCAACAAAAGGGGGAAAAAGAAAATTATGTGTTCATTTGCTATATTTCCTGTTGTAGCCTAACTAATTATGCTATACTATTTTAATATTTTGATAAAATTCGGTGGGCACATATCATTTGCATTGGCTTACGTTTTCCTGAGAAGCTGCCTTATGTATATGAGGTATATACGTTAGAAAATAGCATACTCTGGAATTAATCAGATTTGTGTGAATTAAAGTATGGTATTAGCAATGAAAAATATCGGTGTGTTTCCATTCAACTTCATCAGCAATGGGAAAAGCTTCATTTATCTTTGGATCACTGGGATACTTTGGGAGAAACAGAGACAGGACTGGAAAAACAAAACAAAACACACACAGACATACCCTGACACACACACCACACACACCACACACATCACATAGCACACACATAGCACACACACACATCACACACACACACACACACACACACACACACACACACACACACACACACACACACACACCGGGTAGATCATACTGACTTTACATCTAAACCAATACTCGTTTAGAGGACAGAAGTTACCTATTGTGAAATAATTGCTTATCTAAGAGCATTATACACATATCCATTCAGACAAATGATTGGTAGGATCATTGGTAAGATTGACATTATTGCTGAGACAATTGATAAGATTGTTGTTCTTTTTTGCTTCTTGTGACTTAATTTCTATGGTCTTTCCATTTAGAAAGTTACTATGAGATGTCAGGGAAATTGGGCTCAATTCTTGGTGCATAGCTTTGTGAGTAGACCAAGTTAGGACGATTTGACCAGCATGCAGATGAACATAGTAGGTGGGGAGAAGGCTTAGTATACAAAGTGACTAACTGGGATTCCATAAAGAAGTTTTGTCCGCTTCTTTGGACCCAAGTTGGAGCAAATCCATTCTTATGTGGGTAGGGATCTCAGGTATGAGTATACTCTATACTAGTATCTATATTCTTCTAAGTACAGAAAGGTTGTGTCTCATTGTAGCAGAATATGTTCATATAATGTTAAGTTTTCAGTTTTATTTATTCAGTAAATGTATTGGCTGGATAAAGAGCTGAATGTTGAGTTTTAATAAAAGAATGTCACTATAACTATCATTATTGTTATTATTTTTTTAAGCTTTCAGAAATTGTTCGTGAGTTCAAGTCAACTAACCGCTTGCTCCTCACTGGAACACCTTTGCAGAATAACTTGCATGAACTTTGGGCATTGCTCAACTTTTTACTGCCTGATGTCTTTAATTCTGCAGATGTAAGTTCAACTCATATATCTCAAATGTATTTTTCTTAGGTCCGTAGACATCTTTTTTTCAAAGACTAGGATGCAGATGGAAATTTATGCTTCATTTATTTATGATTTTTTTAGGAAAGAGCTCTTAAGTACATATTTTTCAAATGGGGATATTTGGACAAATAATGTTTCTTTTCATTGAAATTATATTGCCTGATAATTCTTTTTCATATTACATTGCTACCACAAGTAATTTATCTATGTTCAGAAGAAAATAACACTGGCTATTATGGTCAACATAATTTTGAAAGTGCTACTAAAATTGATTAACACTGTATTAGTTGTATAAAAACTTGTAGGACATAAGGTTGGTGGGAAAAAAAAACAAGCAACTGTGTACTTACAGCAAAATTTTTCACCCTTTTACAGGACTTTGATTCTTGGTTTGACACTAAAAATTGTCTCGGAGATCAAAAACTTGTGGAAAGACTTCATGCTGTAAGTAATAAAAGCCAAAGCAATTTAGTAATTACTCTCCCTCTCTCTCTGTCTCTCTCTCTGTCTCTCTTTCTCTCTGTCTCTCTTTCTCTATGACACACACACACACACACACACACACACACACACACACACACACACTTATTTCCTGAGCCAGAAAGCAAAGTACCGCAGAGTTTTCCCTTTGAAATACAAGCCAAACAAATTGTTGAACAATCATGGACCTAAAGGTTGGAATAGTACAGATGAAGTGTTGGGGGGGGATACTCTCTGCAGACTCTGTGTACTTCTGCTTTCAGGTATATATTTTTTGCTGGTTTATGGTCACGTATGAACATATGCTCTATCTCAGGGGACCTGGTCTATATCTAGGTTTGGGGACTTTATTGGGGAGTGGAACACCTGGAATGGAATTAGAGAATACTATGAAAAGAAAGGTCTCACCTGAGTGATGAAGATGAAGGGTTGTCATTCCACTCCTGAAGTCCCTGGACACAGTATGAAGTGAAGAATGCTGGGGTGGCACTTGTTGTGTTGATTAGGTTGTGGTCAGCGGATGCAATATTATTTGATATGAATTGAGAGAAGCATGCAGAAAAGTGGGCCCCACCCTAAGGTTCCAGGACTGGGGGAAATATAGGCTAGTGGAAATGTGAGGTTCCTGCTGTCTTAGGGTTCAAGAAGACAATGGATAGTTATTGTTATCACATTATTTGGTAATTGGGTTAACTTTGAGAAGTCCCTTTGTTAGGGTTTGCTGTATAATACCCAGTATCTTGTGTACAGTGGTGCCACCGGTTGCTTCTATTCTCCCTAGTCTAGGCTTTTGAGAGAGTCAACATATCAAAGACTCAGCCTATGTATTAAAAAGACTCAGTCTGTGTTTTAAAAAGTTCTAGACATATGATCAATTTTCCCCTCTCATATTAATTGAATGGTGTTTTATATGACTACAATTTAATAAGAGTGTACATAAACACCATTTCCACCACCAAAAGACTGTGTCCCATCCCCCCCCCCCCACAGTCCCGGGAAGCCGAATGTCCACCTTCCCCCTCAGAACAGGGTTTTTACTTTGGTGCCCTACTCTCTTGATTATTATTTCCCTTTAAAATTTTTTTTTATTTATAAAATGGAAACACCGACAAGTCCATAGGATAAGGGGGTGCAGTTCCCACCACCAGAACTCCGTATCCCATCCCCTCCCTTGATAGCTTTCCTATTTTTTTTAATCCCTCTGGGAGTATGGATCCAAGATCATGTATGGTGTGTAGAAGGTGGAAGGTCTGGCTCCTGTAATTGCTTCCCCATTGAACATGGGCATTGACAGGTCAATCCATACTCCCAGCCTGTCTCTTTGAGTATTATTTCTTTCTTTCTTCTTTTTTTTTTTTTTTTGTCTCCAGGGTGATTGTTGGGGCTCAGTGCATGCACCATGAATCCACTGCTCCTGGAGGCCATTTTTCCCACTTTTGTTGCTCTTGTTGTTGTAGCCTTGTTGTGATTATCTTCATTGTCGTTGGTGTCATTTGTTGTTGGATAGGACAGAAAGAAATGGAGAGAGAAGGGCAAGACAGGGGGAGAGAAAGGCACCTGCAGACCTGCTTCACCACCTGTGAAGAGACTCTCCTGCAGGTGGGGAGCTGGGGGCTCGAACCTGGATCTTTACCCTGGTCCTTGCGCTTTGCGCCACGTGTGCTTAACCCACTGCGCTACTGCCCAAACCCCTTGACTACTGTTTCTGTAATACATACACACATTCTTTTTTTTTTTTTATTTAAGAAAGTATTAGTTAACAAAACCATAGGGTAGGAGGAGTACAATTCCACACAATTCCCGCCACCCATTCTCCATATCCCACCCCCTCCCCTGATAGCTTTCCCATTCTCTATCCCTCTGGGAGCATGGACCCAGGGTCATTGTGGGTTGCAGAAGGTAGAAGATCTGGCTTCTGTAATTGCTTCCCCGCTGAACATGGGCGTTGACTGGTCGGTCCATACTCCCAGTCTGCCTCTCTCTTTCCCTAGTAGGGTGGGTCTCTGGGGAAGCGGAGCTCCAGGACACATTGGTGGGGTCTTCAGTCCAGGGAAGCCTGGCCGGCATCCTGATGACATCTGGAACCTGGTGACTGAAAAGAGAGTTAACATACGAAACCAAACAAGTTGTTGAGAATACATACACACATTCTGTCTCACTTTCTCTCTTTCTCTCTCCCCCACTGCCCCTCTCTATATACACCTACACACACACACACACACACACACACACACACACACACACACACACACACACTTTTTTCTATGGTCCTGCTTTTTCTTTCTATCTAAGGTACCACCTACACCTGTTACTACTTTTGAGTGCCTTCCATTTTTCATCTTCCCTCCCTGATGGAATTGGAGTTCAGAGCCCTCTAGTCATCTTCCCCTAACATTTCTCCCCCTCTGGGAATGTGCCAAACTCTTTTTGGAGTGAAGAAGATGGGAATTCTGGCTTCTGTAACTGTTCTCCGCTGGATGTGGACATTGGCAGATTAATCCATACCCCAGGCTGTTTCTATCTTTTCCTAGTGGGGTAGGACTCTATGGAGGTGAGTATCCAGGACTTATTGGTGAGATCATCTGCCCAGGGAGGTCAGGATGGAATCATAGTAGTACCTGTAACTTGGTGTATGAAAGGCAGTAAGATATAAAGTAGTATAAAATGTTGAATAAATAGGAATCAAAAAGTAGGAATAGAGCAGATGAAAATAGGGACTTAAGGGTGGAAAGAAGCTAGGACATGTATTTTAGGTATTTCTTAGGGGCCCATTGCTTAGTAATTATTGCTTGAACTTGATAGTTAACACGGAGGTTGACCAGAAATGATATATTGACTGCATTTTATACTTTTCTCTCTATTTTGACTATTTTTCTTTACTGTCTTAAGCATCTCTCTTATTACATCAAATTCCCTGCAAATTGTATTAGTGACTTAATATTAATATACAAAATTATAACATAACAGTTATAATTCTGCACCATTCCCACCATCAGAGTTCTTTATCCCCATTCCCTCCATTGGAGGCTACAGTAGTTCTCCCAAGGTGTCAGATATGGGTTGACTATTATTTCCATAAATATATATCATGTCTTCTCTTCTTTTCCAAGTCACACCTACACCTATTGCTACTTCTGAATGCTCTTCCTTTTTTGCCCCTTTTCTCTCTCTCTGGATCCTGAGTAGCTGGAGTTTAGAACCTCTGTTTACATTCCCCTATCATTTCTCCCCTGATGGGATTATGGACCAGAATTCTTTTTGGGGTGCAGACAGTGGGAGTTCTGGCTTCTGTAGTTACTTCTCTGCTGGACATAAGCATTGGCAGGTCAATCCATACCCCTAGCCTGTCTCTATCTTTCCTGGGTAGGGCTCTGGAGAGTTCATGTTCCAGGATACATTGGTGAGGTTGTCTGCCCAGGGAAGTCAGGATAGAATCATGATAGCATCTACAACTTGGTGGCTGAAAGTCAGGGGCTAAGTTATAAAGCAGGACAAAATGATTGCTGAACAGGAACCAAAAATTAGGAATAGGGCAGATGAGAATAGCGTGCTCTTGACTGACATACTCCACTGATTTCTGAGACTTCTGCCTAGGTACTTCACTATCATTTTAAAATTCTAAAAAAAAAAAAAAAAAAACTTTCTTAAACAAGTTAAAGAGGACCAAACCAGAAGTTGTCTTCTTTCACTCTTCCCCCTTTCTTACTTTTTAGAGAGTTCCAATGATGATGATGATGATGATGATGATGATAATGTTTATTATTGCTATTGCTACTGGCACTTTTCCTCCTCCTTCTTCTCCTCCTTCACCCACTTCTACTAGTACGGTTTACTAATAGTTGCTGGGATTAAGTTCCACACATGTGTTAACATAAATTGTCACAACAGACTTGAAAATGAGGGGAGGGGGTTGGGTGGTAGTGCAGCAGCTTAAGCGCACATGGAGCAAAGCACAAGGACCTGAGTGAGGATCCCGCTCAAGCTCCCTGGGTCTCCACCTGCAGGAGGGTTGCTTTACAGGCAGTGAAGCAGGTCTGCAGGTGTCTATCTTTCTCTCCCCCTCTCTGTCTTCCCCTCCTCTCTCCATTTCTCTTTGTCCTATCCAATAACAACAACAAGGGCAACAAAAATGGGAAAAATGGCCTCCAGGAGCAGTGGATTTGTAATGCAGGCACCAAGCCCCAGCAATAAGCCTGGAGGCAAAAAAAAAACAAACAAAAAAACTTTGGTTATGTCATTAAAATTGAAATAGCAACATCTCTCTCTCTCTCTTTCTCTCTCTCTCTCCATCTCTCTCTTTTGTGTAAAGGCTAGTGAAGTAGCTCACTTGGATAATGCACTGCTTTGCCTTGTGTATGACCCAGATTCAAGCCTGGTCCCCACCACACAGAAGGAAGCTCCAGTGCTATAGTCTCTTTCGTTTTCTGTCTGTCTGTCTGTCTGTCTCTCTGCCTGTCTATCTATCTATCTATCTAAACAAACAAAACACAAATTAAAAAATAGTGTAAGGGTTCAATATACTATGTGGTGGTCTTAGTACAGTACCTGATATATTGGGTAGAATCTGTCTTTTGTATATTTATTTTCTCTGTTTTGCTGTTCATTCCAATCTTCCTTAACACTGAACCACTTTTTTTTTTTCAAAATGAAGCATTAGGGAATGAACCTGTGTGACCTCACATGTGTGCTACTCTACTGCTCAGTGACCTCCGCAAGCCAATTTTTCACTCTTTGTTTTAGAGGGGGAGAATAGAGAGGACAGACACCGTAGCAGTGGTGCTTCGTGAGTTATGCCCATGTGGTACATGGACTTGACCCAGAGTCTTGTGTATGATAATGTATGTGCTCTACTGGGTATACATCTCCTGGCCCCTGAATATTTTCTTTTCTTTGATATATTTAGTGACCTTGAAATGGCCTATATTTTTATTTCACTTTTGAGGACTCTGATCTGTACTCTGATTTCAGATTTCCTTTAAGATTTAAACATCCTATATGATAGCAGCAGTTTGTAAAGTATTTTTTCTGTGTGCTTAGTCAATAATCTTGTCTTTTGTACATCAAATCATGAATGCCTAATTTAGACCTCCCCTCTATGCTGTTCTTCTAATAGGTCATTACTTGATTCTGTTTTACTGAGGAACTTGGCAGTCTGTGTCAGTATTGTATTTCATATTATGTAGTGGGAAGTAAAAATCACACGAGGGTATTATCAATAAAATATATGGCTTATAATATTAAATGCTTTATAAACTTCTATTAAAATGTTCATTTTTTTTAAGGTTTTAAAACCTTTTTTGTTACGTCGTATAAAAACTGATGTTGAGAAGAGTCTGCCTCCTAAAAAGGAAGTCAAGGTTTACTTGGGATTAAGTAAAATGCAGCGAGAATGGTGAGCTATTTTCTTCCATTAGGATTTGTTTACATATAGAGATTTATTAAAAATTAGCTTTGCAGTGCTTCAGTTATGATTACGGTTGAGAAATTGCATTGGATGTTTAAATGACAAGTAATTCACATATTTAATATGACATTGATGAGCATTTTTCTTAAACTTTGGCTAAGAGCATGGGCCTTTGGGCACATAGATTTGTGTTTGAATCCTATGCTTTGCTGCTTCATTGCTTTTTAATTTGGACAATGTCTAGTTCTGCTGTTTCTCTTTTGCTAAAGTGGGGGCAACGATATTTAACCTATCTCAGATTAAAGGGGTAATGGTTGCTGGTAAATTTAGTTAGTCTGTCTTTTTCCATACTTGAAATAGTAATGAATAAATAGTAAGATGAATGGAAACATCAGTATTCTTGAACATTATAGAAACAGCTGGAATGGTTTGCTCAATCCAAGCAGAGCAGGACATTGCCACAGAAACACAAGGAATAATGAATTAGACATTGCTGGGGGAGCAAAGTAGCTTGCCAGGATAGTGCAGTTGCTTTAGGCACGTGATCCAAGTTCCAGACAAGCCTCCACTGCATGGGAGGAAGCTTCAGTGTCCTGTTGTCTTTCTCTCTCTCTCTTTAGATCTATCTGAAAAAAAGTACAAAGTTGACCCACAGTGGTGAGACCCCAGTGATAGCAACAACAAAAAAGAGACGTGCCAATTATATAATAATATTGCCAAGAGAAGTAGAGTGCTGCTTAAATAAAAGTTGACCGATTATATCATAGTTTACCTACTGTTGAAACCAGTATAGAGCATATGATAGAGAGCATTTTCTTTTCAGACCCAAATCATGACTTCATCCCCTTCAGTGGCCCTGGAATAAGTTATTTTACTTCTTTTAGAGCTTTTTGAAATTCTTTCTGTAAAATGGGGATGATACTAATACATATCTCTGAGTTGTAAATATTAAACTAGGTGATTCATATAATATTTTACTTGATACCTAGAGCTGGCACATAGTACAGTTTTACTATTATAATGAAATGTTGTGACTGTTCAAATAATGTCTCTTTGACTAGGTGAAGATTTAGAAAAATGAAAACTATAGGGCATCAGAAAAAAATGATCTATGAAGATACGTATAAGACATGCCAATTGTGTTTTTACCTCATACAAGGAAAAACTGAATATCAACTTTCAGCAAACATTGTAGCTATTGAATAAGTTATCAGATATAGTTATCTAAATAGTTACTAGATTTTAGCCATTTCTAGTAATGAACAATGCAAGAGGAAACATGTTTATAGGCAATATACTACTTATAATGCTCAAATCCTCACTAGTTTCTTAGTGTTACTGATCAGATTTACTCTCAAACCAAATCTTACTGTTTATCTTTAAATGGGAATGTAAGATAATCACCAAAAAAACCATTTCTGGATGACATTAAGCCTTTCTAATAACCGGTGATTAATTGCAGTTTAAAATTTTAGGTATACAAAAATTCTGATGAAAGATATAGACGTTTTAAACTCCTCTGGAAAGATGGACAAGATGCGACTTTTAAACATTCTGATGCAACTTCGGAAGTGTTGTAATCACCCTTACCTATTTGATGGTGCTGAGCCTGGTCCACCTTATACCACTGACGAGCACATTGTCAGCAACAGTGGTAAAATGGTAGTTCTTGATAAACTGTTATCCAAACTGAAAGAACAGGGTGAGTTACAACTCTGTTAAGCCAACATGAAACAACACCTTAATGTTAACAACTTGTGTAAGAATGATGTTTTACATGGTCAGTCACCAGTCATTCAGCCATTCAGCTAACACTGCTGAGCACTTATTTGCCAGGAATTGCCCTGTAATAAGGAAACACAGAGATGCATAAGACATCAGGTCTGCTTCGAGGCAGCTCAGTGTAGTACAGAGGAATAGTTGTAGTTCATTGTGATAAGTGCTATGGTTTGTTGAGAAGCTGGGCACCAAGGAAACCTTCACTCAGATGGCATTTGAGACACTGGAGAATCTATGGGAGAAAATCATAGGAGAAAGGAGTAGAAAGGTTTTCCAGGGAAATGAAGCAGGTGTGGGAGTAGTGAATGTGGAGTTTACAGTTTTGGGGGTAAAGTGGTAGCTGATGAATCTGAGAAGGTATATGAGGCCAAATTTCAAGAGACCTTTTAAATCTTGTCTTGAGGAATTTGGACTGTTTTGAAGGTGACCAGGGGAGGGAGTCATAGGTAGTGGAGAATAACATGATCAGATTTTCACATTAGAAAGGAAACCTTGGGGGTAGGGCGGTAGCACAGCGGGTTAAGCGCACGTGGCTCAAAGCACAAGGACCGGCATAAGGATCCTGGTTCGAGCCCGTTTCCCCACCTGCAGGGGAGTCGCTTCACAGGCAGTGAAGCAGGTCTGCAGGTGTCTGTCTTTCTCTCCCCCCCTCTGTCTTCCCCTCCTCTCTCCATTTCTCTCTGTCCTATCCAAAAACAACGACATCAGTGGCAATGTTAATAATAACCACATCAATGATAAAAACAACCAGGGTAACAAAGGGGAAAGATTGGCTTCTAGGAGCAGTGGATTCGTGGTGCAGGCACCGAGCCCCAGCAATAACCCTGGAGGCAAAAAAAAGAAAGAAAACCTTACCATCTCTTTCTGTGTGTGTGTATGTGTGTTTGTGCGTGAGTGTGTGTGTGTGTGTGTGTGTGTGTGTGTGTGTGTGTAAATCCCTGAAGATGAGAAAGCAGAAACATATTAGTTGGGAGATTATTGTATTCATCCATCCAATGAGAGAGAGATCATGTGGGCCCATCAGAAATCCTTACAATAGACTATAAATCATATTAAGTTATGTAGAGGATTTTGAAGGCCTTAAATACATAACTCAGAAGTTCACAATGTGGTATGGCATTCCTTTAAAGGTATGTGCATGTAAGGAAGGGGTGTTTACGTGTTATTTATCTGGATTAAAGGTGTATTTTCTTTCTTTTTATAGTTTTCAAGTTAATTTTGTACCTTTTGAATAATTTTTAAAAACATGTTTTAGGTTCAAGAGTTCTCATTTTTAGCCAGATGACACGTTTGTTGGACATTTTGGAGGATTATTGCATGTGGCGTGGATATGAGTATTGTCGACTAGATGGACAAACCCCACATGAGGAAAGAGAGGTGAGGAGGTGAAAAATAAAGCATGGTTTAAAAAATTCAAGAGCTTTTTGCCATTGGGTAGCTCTGAATGTTGTCTTTTCCCTTTAGCTAGCTGCATGTAATTTCTCACTACCAGCTTTCCTCTTTCTCTCTTTGATCTTCAATTTGGCGTTTATTCTATCAGCTTATGAGTCACCCTTTCCAAGGTCTTATTAGATATCTTCACTTACCTATGGGCACTGTTCCATCACATCCTTAGTTCCTCTAGTACTTCTGTCTCTGACCTTCTGGCTACCTGTTTCTTAGCTTACTCTTTAGCCTCTTGATTATATGTCAGTTTTTGATTTGCCTCCTACAGTAGACCCTCGCCATTCGTGGAGTTTTAAAGTTGAGATTTTCCCCCCCAGCTTATGAGCAACTCTAAAGATTCATGAAACATTAAATTGAAAAGGAAACAGTCTCAGTCTTAAAGAGACTAATACTAAAATGGGACAACCTAGGCATAGGTACTTATCATGCATTTGGATCTTGGAATATAAAAAGCTTTGTGTGTAGGAAAGGGTCATGGAGCTGGTGAGAGTAAGGAAGCCTACTTAGTATTGAGGATCATTCTCAGCTTTAGAAAATCTTACCGGTCTTTAGATGCTCTCTCACGAATGTCAGGGGTCTAATGCATTTTAAGTGCCTTAAAACACTTTTTTTGGGCGGGGAGGGATTTGCTAATTTGTCTTCTCTTTTCTGTGATCTTTTAGGACTCACTTTGGCCTCTGTTTTAAGTCTATACTCATGCACTGGGCAAAGATCGTGATTTTATGGTATAGTGGAAAATGCATTGAATCTGGTTTCAGAAGATTTGAATTTTAGCACCAACTCTTAACACTTTGTAGCATATGCAAGCCATTTAATTCTCTGAGCCTCAGTATCTTTAACTGTATTAGAAGGGTAAAAATAATATGTACCTTATTTTCTTTCTGACAGTGGCATGAGGGTCAGTGGCTATAACAGGCATGAATATAGTTTTTGAATTGTACAGTGCAGGTTATACCACAGGTTATAAAGTTACACAATGATTTTTTAAAAAAAATATCTGAGGCCCTTTTTAAGCTACTAAGACTCTATAAGTACATGCTCCTTTCCTTCCATACTGAAGTGGGCACCCTTTTATACATTTTTACTGAACATTGACTGAAGCATAGGATTGTACCCATAGCAGTCATACAGATCCTCTTGAGATTACAAGTTTTACTGATACCCACTATGCAGAAACAGTAGTGATAAGACATTTATTTAGTGTGGGGACATTTCAAAGCTTATACTACTTTCTTCTCTTTAGTTTTTATGCTCTCTGAAATAGTAATTTGGAGCATTATTGTGTGTTTTGTTGATTTATTCCTGATGGTGGGCTTCTAAGTCCACATTAAGATTAGATCATGTAGCATCATCATTCAGGATAAACTCCTTTCTTGGAATGAAGATTATACTAAAACAGAAACAAAGTGACCAATTTTTAGATTTCTCTTTATTTTCCTGTTAATTGATTTAATAGTCACCTACACTATTAAATCATTTTAGCAGAATAGATTTTTAAAAAATTATTGCTACTAGGTTATTTCTAGGACTTGGTAACTACATACTGAGCCCATGGCTCTTGATGACCATTATTCTCCTTTCTTCCTTTTATGTATGTATGTATGTAAATGTATGTATGTATGTATGTATGTATGTATGTATCATCTACCTATCTCTCCTCTCAGAGAAAGGAAAATTGAGAGAGAAGGAAGAGATAGAGGGGAAGAGAGACAACTGTAGCATTGTTTAACTGTTCATGAAGCTTCCCCTTGTGCAGGTGTGTAAGGGGGCTTAATCCCAGGTACTTATGCATGGCAACATGTGTGCTCTACCAGGACCTCCATCACCTGACCCTGCAAAATAGTTTTATCCTTACATCTGTTCTGTATATAGAGTTACTGTACTTGTCACCAAAACTCCAGGGCCATTACACCAGTGATCTCTCCACCTATCCCTTCCCACTTCTTAACCTTGTTGCTTCTAATAACCACCATATTTTGCAGAGTTTCTTTTGCTACACGTTTTCCAAGTTCATGAGTTTTTGTATTCCACATATGAGTGAAACATTCTGTAGTTATCTTCCACTTCCTTACTTATTTCACTTAGCACAATCACCTAAAGTTCTCCTCTATTTGTCTCTATTTGTTAAGAAAGTTACAATGTCATTTTTTCTGTTTTGAGTAGTCTTTTTTTTAATGTGGTTCTTGGTATCCAAATCAAGACCATGTACATGTTCTCTATCACAGAGCAACCTCCATGATCCAATATATATATATGTGCATGTATATATGACATATATTTATTCTTTTTGTTGTTGCTAAGGCTTCACCTTCTGGACCAACTTTTTCAGATAGAAAGACAGAGGGAGAGAGGTAATGGCACCACAACGCTGAAGCTTCTCCTAGTGTGATGGGGCTGGGATTGAAATTGGGTTTCATGCATGGCAAAGTGGGCGTCCATCCAGGTGAGCTATCTTGGAGGGCCTATTTTTTTCCCTCCAAGGTTATAGCTGGACTGGGTGCCTGCAACAGGAGTCCACTACTCCTGGAGGCTATTTTTCACCCTTTGTTGCCCTTGTTGTTTATTGTTGTTGTTGTTATTGCTGCCATTGTTGTTGGATAGGACAGAGAAAAATGGAGAGAGGAGGGGAAGACAGAGAGAGGGAGAGAAAGATAGATACCTGCAGACCTGCTTCACCTCCTGTGAAGCGACCCTCCTGCGGGTGGGGATCCAGGGGCTCGAACTAGGATCCTTATGTCAGTCCTTGGGCTTCACACCACGTGCGCTTAACCCACTGTGTCACTACCCGGCTCTCTGCAGGGCCCAGTTTTTATATTTTCATGAGAAAGAGAAGGAAGAAGTGGGGATTCAAAGCACTGCTGCACTATCCATGGAGTTCTAGGGTCTTGAGCATGGAAGCATGGAAAGCATACACATAACCTGCTTAATCATATCCTGGCCCCCAATTTCTGACTGTTCTCTCTGCTATAAGCTATGTGGAATTTACTTAATTATACCTATATCCATTTGATTTTTTAAATGTTCAAATAGAATTTCCCCTTCAAAGACTTTGAGTTACACACATTAACTTTAGGTACAACAGCTCATTTGTTTTTTCTTGGAAATACCTTCCAATTGTGTTGTCTACACCACCATTTTATCAAGTTTCCTAATAAAAGCAGGGAAATAGTATTTGATTTCTTATTCTGTAATTAATTGTGTGTTGGCTTTTAATAAAAAGTTCTTTTTAAATAGTGTTCAGGTTTGTTTTCTTCAACACTGCAGTTAAAATCAGTCAGTGATGTTTTCGGTCTGGTCTCACTCAGTTCCTGTAACTTTTACTAAACTGACCTTCTCACTTTCAGAGGGAAAGGAATTAATAATTGACAAACAGCTATAAGTTATGTAGCTAATTGACAAACAGCTATAAGTTATGTAGCTTATAGAATCTATTGAGTTCTCCCTGCAGCCCAGTAAAGTATGGTATTATTTCTCCACTTGAAACTGTGTCTCAGAGAGGTTAAATGCTTGCTTAGAACCACATATGTAGTAAATGGTAGAATTATGATTCACGCCCAGCCTTTTGCTATTTCCTTTGCACTTGATTGCCTCTCATTACATCATGCTGCTTTTCTATACTGCCCCCTCTATGTGCTGTAGCAACTGTGGCAGGGAGGGACCTCTGCCTGCAACTTTTGACCATGCTATTTCATACATTGAAAATGTAACTTCCTGTATTTTGTTATTCTGAAAGTACTATATTATTGCTAAAGGAAATTTTGAAAATCAAAGTATCTGCCCAATCTTTATATATATAATATAAATAAGTAATTGATATCATATATATATATATATATATACATTATATACAGTTCAGCATTCTGGTACTTTTTACTCACTGTTATGTTGTACTTTTCTATATCAGTTAAAAGCACTGTGGAATAATTTTAGTGAAATATATCATCCTATGGATGCACTACAAATGATTTATCCCTCTATTGTTGATCATTTAGGTTGTTTCCATTTTTTTTCACTATTATAAATAATGCTAAAGTGAAAGTCCTTATACATAAATCTTTGTGCACATTTCTGATTATTTCCTTAGGATAAATTCCTAGGAGTGGAATTACTGGGTCAAAGGGTATGAACATTTTTAAGACTCTTGATGCATATTGCCAAAATTGCTTTCCAGAAAGGTTGTACCAATTTACACTCCCATCAGCAATGTATGAGAGTGCCCGTCTCACCGCCCCCTCGTCAACATTGAGTATTATCATTTTTTTCAATCTTCAAAAAACGGTATTATGCTGTTTTAGTTTGCATTTATTTGATTACTAGTGAGATTGAAGATTATTTTTGTGTTTGCTAGTCATTTGTATTTGTTCTGTGAATTGTCTGTTGTTGTTTTGTTCATATTTGTATTGGGTCTTAGTTCTTTTTTGAATGACTTTGTATGGGCTTTTCAGACAGTAAGAATGGTAGCATCCCATTAATTTTTAAGATTTTTACTAAAGATCTTTGGGTTACCTTCTTGATATTCTTCATCATTTTCTTGTTTGCCTTATTCTGTCATAAGAAAATGAATCTACTTATCTTCCCTTTTATCTGTTGTTCTCATTCACATTTCTAAACCATTTCCTCTCTTGATTGATCTTCTAAACTATGATATCTTTACTATTACTTCATAAGCTAATGGGAATGAACTTGAGATATCTGACATTTTACTTCTTAGATGCATTTTAGTTCCCATTCAATTTAAGTATGTCACCATCATCATGTTAAACTAACTTAAATAGTTGTTTAAATTTGTCTGAGATTACTCAGAGTTTGTCTCTGCTAATATAAGCTTTGTCTATACTAATATAAGCTTTTAAAATTAGAAATGGTTTATAATATACATTTTGTAGCACTTCACACAGTGCAGTAAGATAGATGTGTAAATATTTTTGAAAGTGCAAGAATATTCTACAGTGGGGTTTTGAGTATGCATGTGAAATTTTTTGTTATTTTAAGAACTCTGGTAATTTAATTTTTCTCTTTTTCTTCTATCACCTTGCTAATCAAAAAGGAAGCCATAGAGGCCTTCAATGCTTCTAACAGTAGCAAATTTATCTTTATGCTGAGTACCAGGGCCGGAGGTCTCGGAATTAACTTGGCAAGTGCTGACGTGGTTATACTATATGATTCAGATTGGAATCCACAGGTTGATTTGCAAGCTATGGTTAGTAATCTTTAATTTCAGAAATATACTTTGGGTCAGAATAATACTGTTATTTATTCAGTACAAGGTAACTATGCTAAAAGGGCAATCCAATTTTGGGGGGTTTTGAAAATATTAAAGTAGATTACCTAGAATACAGAGTTGCTTTGATAATTAAAACAAAAGAAACCAAACCAAATAAATAACCCCCAAATCCAAATATAATATGCTGTTTGAGTGTAAATTTTGGCTTTTATTATGAAGCCACAACATTAGTTTTTTAGAAATGTCTGAGATTGAAGAGGGTACTTGCATTTCTTTTAATGAAAGGGTTAAAACTACTGTGTCAATATTATTCTGCTCAACAACAGAGTATATTAAAATCCTTAGTATTAAAAGTGAGAGTGGGGAGTCAGGCAGTAGCGCAGCAGATTAAGCGCATATGGCGCAAAGCGCAAGGACCAGCATAAGGGATGATCCCGGTTCCAGCCCCCGGCTCCCCACGTGCAGGGGAGTCGCTTCACAGACGGTGAAGCAGATCTGCAGGTGTCTGTCTTTCTCTCCCCCTCTCTGTCTTCCCTTCCTCTCTCTATTTCTGTCTTATCCAACAATGACGACATAAATAACAACAACAATAATAACTACAACAATAAAACAAGGGCAACCAAAGGGAATAGATAAATAAATATAAAAAAGTGAGAGTGGTAGGATTTTAACTTAAAAAAAAAAGCAGCTGGAGTAAGAATATAAAAAGGTCACGAGGACTATGTTCCATAAAATGATTTGCCACACACACATACACACACACATATATAATTCTAGAAATAATAGTCAACCTTTATGTTTGGTCTTGGGAGAACTAATGCAGTTTCCAGTGGAGGGAATGGGAACACAGAAGTCTGGTGGTGGGAAAGGTGTGGAATTATACCCTTGTTGTCCTATACTCCTCTAAATCAATATTAAATCATTCATTTAAAAAATATACATCAGAAATAATTATACCTGGGGCTGGGCATTAGCCCACTGGGTTAAACACACATAGTACAAAGCGAAAGGACCGGCACAAGGATCCTGGTTTGAGCCCTCTGGCTCCCCATCTGCAGGGGAGTTGCTTCACAAGTGGTGAAGCAGGTCTGCAGGTGTCTGTCTTTCTCTTCCCCTCTATGTCTTCCCCCATGTAACAAAAATGGAAAAGATGACCCCCAGGAGTAGTGGATTTGTGGTGCAGGCACTGAGCCCCAGTGATAACCCTGGAGGAAGAAAAAAAAAAAAGAAAGAAAAGAAATACCTCTGCGCTTGCTTTTTTTAATTTTCAGGATGGTGTTTATATTTTGAACTAGTGTTAGAACTTCTTTCACTACACCTCACATTTTAAGATACATATAATTTTAAAAATAAGATGTGCAAAATAGTAGTGCATTAAAAAAATCCAAGAAATTAGGGAATGATTGACTATTTTGACTATCATAGGCCAATGAAAGAGCTCCTAGAAGTTCTTTCTTGAGATTTGAAAAACATTGCCCATTGAGACACGTTAAATCAACTTGCTTTAGGGGCGGGGAAGACAGCATAATGGTTATGCAAACAGACTCTCATGCCTGAGGCTCCTAAGTCCCAGGTTCAATCCCCCTCACCACCATAAGCCAGAGCTGAGCAGTGCTCTGGTGTTTCTCTCTCTGTGTGTCTCTCTCTTCATCTCTCTCAAAAATAAAAAAATTAAAAAAATCAACTTGCTTTAACTTTATTATTATGACTATTGATAGATAGCATGGTACCAAACTACCTGTTTGTAGTTACTAAGTAGAAGTAAGCCTCAGTAAGGTACAGTGCCACAAAACTGAAAACAAAAACAAAACAAAAGACAAACAATAACTATTGATAACAGCAATTCATTTCCTTAAACATGTGGGTGTATGACTGGTTTTTCAGCATTTACTAATTTGTGTTGAGTATTACAGTCCCTTTCATTGTGCTGTGTCACAAGTGTTACTGGGCTTTAACTTTTGTGTGTGTGTGTGTGTGTGTGTGTGTGTGTGTGTGTGGTGTAGGAGCCTCACACATAGGAGATTTCACTACTCCAAAGCTACTCTTTACTCATTCAGAGAGAGAAACCATAGGACTGGAGTATACTCCATGTGATGTCAGGTTTCAGAACTGAGCCACACTCAGAGCAGGGCATGTACCATGAACTGTCTTACTAGCCTTGAGCTGTTTTTTTAAAAAGATTTATTTATTTATTTAGATAGGATAGAGAAAAATTAAGAAGGGAAGGGGAGAGAGGGAGACACAGAGAGAGAGAGACAGACAGAGACAGACTGTTCCTACAGGTGGGGGACCAGGGATTTGAACCTTAGTCCTTGTGCATGGTAACACATGCACTTAACCAGGTACACCATCACATGCCCCTCTGGGCTCTAGTTTTTAATCTTTAATACAAGACTGCTTTGAATCTTATTTTCTTTGATTTTTTTCTCTATTAGTCACCTCTAACCATTTGCTTTAGTAGCTTCTTCCTCTTCTTCTTCTCTTCCTCCTGCTCCTTCTTCCTTCTTTAAATTCATTTATTTATCAATAATAGAGGGAGATCCAAAGCACTGCTGTTACACACACTGTTGGGGCTTGAACCTGGGGCTTCATGCTTGAAAGTTCTGCACGTTATCCATAGAGCTTCCTCTTGGACTACTTAGTTTTTGTGTTTTTAAAAGCAGTCCCTCTATTTGTTTTTATAGTATCAGAACATAACACCCGTCACATTCACCAACTCTAAACCTTAGAACCAGTTGTGGTTCAGGGTATTAATGTCCTGTTAATTTTTACAGGCCTTTACTATAGGTAATTGCCAATAATCACTTCTGGTGATGAAAATAATTCTGGCTTTTGCCACCATGGCAACTCCACTTTGGCCCTCATTTGCAAAACTCCTAGCTAATTTGTATTCAGTGGCTTAAAGTTATTTAGTAGCTTAATCCAGAAGCTTTTAGCTCCCTTGAGTCCTCATCTAAAAGGGGTTTTGCCTATTGTCCTAGAAATTTTCCATTAATGAAGCAGTTAAATATTCGTAGATTTCTTAGGCCCTGTGGGTCTGTCTCTAGGTAATTTTAATAGTCATCATCTTACTTTCAAGGTAACTAGTCAAGAGAGCTCAGAAGCCGGTTTTGTTTTAATAACTTCACAGTATACAATGACTATACTATACATGTTGTCTAGAACACCCATTATCTTATTATTCTTTTGCCTAGGATCGAGCCCATCGTATCGGTCAGAAAAAGCCGGTACGTGTCTTCCGTCTTATCACTGACAACACAGTTGAAGAAAGGATTGTGGAAAGAGCTGAAATAAAACTGAGACTCGACTCAATTGTTATTCAACAAGGTATTTATATGTGTAAATTTAATCAAGTCTTCTTTTCCCAAAAAGTATGTGTTGGTTTCTTTAAAGAAGATTATCAATGGAAGTTGAACAAAATTGGCAATGAAAAAAATGCACTTTTAAAAATGCCATTTTGAATCTTCCTAATGTAATGCAATTGTAATGAATCTTCCTAATGTAATTGTGTTCAGTGTATTGAATAAATAGTTGAAATCACTTAAGTTTATAATTGAATATCAGTGACATTTTTTTGATGTTTACCTGCTACTAGTAGATACAATGATTGGTTTAAAATATGTTAGAGGGTGTCTTTATATTAAAATTTTTGACCTGAAAAATGAAGTTTCAACACACTGAAATGTTTCTATCTTAATGAATTTTACAAATTGGACTTCATGTTAAAGTACATAAAACTATAGCAGAAGAAAAATTTATAGTTATTCATTAAAACTATAATGTTAAAGTCACTACTTTGTTTTTATAACTATTGACTTGTTAGATATAATTCTGTCTAATTAGTACTATTATTATGGTCATCTGTGCTTTCTCTGGAATATTATTGAGTGTAATATACTTGGTTCATATATATTGCTATTATTAGGAAGACTTACTGATCAACAGTCCAACAAGTTGGCAAAAGAGGAAATGTTACAAATGATCCGTCACGGAGCTACCCATGTTTTTGCTTCTAAAGAAAGTGAGCTGACAGACGAAGATATCACAACTCTCCTGGAAAGAGGAGAAAAGAAGGTTCGTTAAAGTAGCTTTTGTTTCCATCGTGAATTACTTTAAAATCAACATAGTTGAGAATGCTTATTTCATTTATGTTGTTCAAAATTGCATGTTTCAAATGACTCTTGTTCTGTCTAAGAATTGGTTGATTTTTTTTTGAGAGTAGGTTAGGTGTTTTTTGTTGTTGTTTTTGTTTTTAGTTTTTGGTGAGAAAAAATTAAGCATGAGGGTTTAAAGTTGATTGATCTTACAATGTTGGCATCTATCTACTTGAAGGCCAAATGAATTTTGTGTTTAATCACAAGTATCAGGAGTACATTTTTTCAATTTTTTATGGGGGGAGGGCACAGGATTAGAAATCTACAGGGTGGTGGCACACCTGGTTAAGCGAGTGTATTACAATGAGCAAGGACCCAGGTTCGAGCCCCTGGTCCTCACCTGCCAGGGGAAAGCTTTACGAGTGGTGAAGCAGGGCTGTAGGTGTCTCTCTGTCTCTCTCCCTCTCTATCACCCCCTTCCCTCTTGATTTCTGGCTGTCTCTATCCAATAAATAAAGATAATAAAAAATAAAAAAAGAAATCCTTTACTGATATTTTGTGTTAACTGTTTTTGTGAACATTTTGTAACTACTGAAGCATCATTTGTCAAATATACAACAAGCTATTTCAGAATATTGTGATGTTTTTGGTGTTGGGTTTACCTTTCCCCACAAACCTATGGATAATTGCAAACATTAGTAAAAGTAGACAGTGTAATGAACTCCCAGTTCTTCTCACCCACTTCTGACAACCGTCAATCAATGCTGCCTGATTCATAAGCCAATTCATTTTCTTTCTTCCTGGATTATTTTGAATTGAACACATTGCCATTGTTGATATGTCATCTGTATCTTTTGTAATCTGTAGATTCTCCCTCCATTTATGTATTCTTTCCCTTGTAGTTTGTTTGATGAAGAAACTGAGTTGTTTGCCTTTTGAGCTGCTCACAGTCTGGATTTTCCTGATTCTATCTCCATGGGGGTATTTTACCATGTTCACTTATTTACTATATTTCATATAAGTTAGTTGAATTATTTTTCAGGAAATTTTTATTTCTGAAGTCATGTTTTTTTTAATTATATTCGCAAGACTTATTTATTTTATAAGCAACCCTTCAACCCCACCTCTGACAACTAGCAGTCTGTTTTCTATAAACTTTTTTTTTGTCTGAAGATTCCATATATCAGTGAACTCACAATATTTACCTTTCTCTGCCTGTTTTATTTCACTGAGCATGATGTCCTCAAGGTTCATCTATGTTGTCACAAACGGCAAACAGCAAGACGTCCTTCTCTTAATGGATGAATAATATTCCATTGCGTGTCGCTTTACTCATTTACCCATTGGTGGATACTTTAAGTTTTTTCCATGTCTACTATTGTAAATAGTGCTTCAGTGAACATAGAGGTGCAATGTGTTTTAGATTATGTGTTTTCATTTCATTTGGATAAATGCTCAGAAGTGGAATTTCTGGATCATGTGGTAATTATATTTTTAATTTTTTTGAGGAACCTACATAGTGTTTTCCACAGTGGCTGTACCAATTTGCATCCTAAACAATAATTCATAAGCGTTCTCGTTTCTCCATATCCTCACCAGCACTTGTTACTTCTTATCCTTTTGATAATAGCTTTTCTAACATGTGTGAGGTGATAATTCATTGTGCTTTTGATTTGCATTGCCCTGATGACAAGTGATGTTGAGTACCTTTTCATGTATCTTGACATCATATTTTCAATTTTAAGTTATCTTGTATTTGTCATATTAGTATGCAAGATATGTTACTTTAGCTTAAATTTGCATTTATGTTAACATTGGCTCTTTGTCCCATTACAATTATACAATAGAAATTATAATATGGTTGCATAATTAATGTTAAAATTCTAAAGAAAACCCCAACGAGAATACTTCAAGAGAGCCTTTTACCTATTTCAAATACTTGGGGCAGGTTTAAACTTATATTCACGTTTGCTATTAGCATTGTATTATTACGTAGTAAATAAATAGATTGAGAAGTTCATATCAAAACCTCACTTTAAAAGCAAAAAAATAGCCACAGATTTTTTATAAGTAATTCAGTTAAATTTTTATAATTTTAATGCATTCAACTTTAGACTGCAGAGATGAATGAACGCTTGCAGAAAATGGGAGAATCTTCTCTGAGAAATTTCAGAATGGACACTGAACAAAGCTTGTACAAGTTTGAAGGAGAAGATTATAGAGAAAAACAGAAGGTAAGTTGTAATTTAAGTATCACTGCATTATAACGTCATGTAAGTTTTAAGTGTATCATTGAAAATCAGCATATGTCTATACAGCATTCATCACTGGAGTACAATTTTATCCAGAAGGTAAATTTTTGCCTCAACAATTTAACTCTCAGATGAGCAATTTCATGTAACAGTTATAAAAATAACACCCACACTTACCTTTTTAAATTATTTATAAAAAGGAAACATTGATAAAACCATAGGATAAGATGGGTACAACTTCACATAATTCCCACCACTAGATCTCCGTGTCCCCTCCCCTCCCCTATTCTTTAACCCTCTGGGAGTATGGACTCCAGGTGATTGTGGGAAGCAGAAGGTGGAAGGTCTGGCTTCTGTAATTGCTTCCCCGCTGAACATGGGCGTTGACTGGTTGATCCATACTCCCAGCCTGCCTCTCTCTTTCCCTAGTTGGGTGGGGCTCTGGGGAAGTAGAGTTCCAGGACACAATGGTGGGGTCATCTGTCCAGGGAAATCTGGTTGGCATCATGCTAGTACTCTACTATAGATTGAAATCTGTTATAGGCCCGAGGAGCTCAAAGCTAGTCTATTTTTGTCATTGTTATAATTATTTTTGCCATTGGCTGCTACTGCTGCCTTTGCTTCTGAGATTTGGTATGGAGTCAGAGTACAATTTCTGAAATTTGAAGATTAACTCCCAAGTCTAATACTAATTAAATGACTTTGGATACTCAGTTTTCTGACCTGTCAAAGGGAGACCATAGTGCTATTATCATAAAGTTATTCTGAAGATTAAATTAGTTAAAACTTGTAAATGCTTGGGACTTAGTATTAACTGTTGTAATAATAATCAGTAATAAACACTTATTCATAAAATAAGTCTCATTCATAAAATATTACCTTTAAAATACTGTCCCCCGGCTCCCCACCTGCCAGAGAGAGTCGCCTTCACAAGCGGTGAAGGATATGCAGGTGTCTATCTTTATCTCCCCCTCTCTGTCTTCCCCTCCTCGCTCCATTTTCTCTCTGTCCTATTCAACAACCATGACATCAAGAACAACAATAATAACTACAACAACAAAACAACAAGGGCAACAAAAGGGTAAATAAATATTTTTTAAAAATACTGTTTGGACGGGAAGAGTTCCTTGAATAAATACAAATGTTTTATGTCTTTGCTTATTTTAAGGTAAAGTTAGGCTGTAATTTAAAATAAGTTATTTTGAAATGACCTTACTGCAAAAAAAAAAAAAAAATAGGAGAGTTTACATATGTCCTTCTTGCAACTTCTTCTAACATTACAAATTTTAATGATCATAATATAATTATCCAAGAACTTAGCACATTAACTCCTTGATGTCTTGTAACTGTTTTAGAAGATATAATCCAAAATCCTACATTGTAATTTTAAAGCAGACTTAAAGATACGAGTAGAGATATAGAAAGGAGAAAGATAGGCAAAAGGAGGAGAGAGGAAGGAGGAGGAGAGTGAAAGATAGGAGAGAAAGAACCAGATATCAGTCTGGACATTTGCTGCCAGGGATTGAACTCAGGACCTCATGCTTGAGAATCAGTGCTTTATCCACTGTGTCACCTCCCGGGCCACAACAGACTTTATTTTATTATTATTAATTTATAAAATAAAAATATTGACAAGACCACAGGATAAGAGGGGTACAATTTCACACAGTTGCTACCGCCAGAGTTTTGTATCCCATCCCCTCTCTTGAAAGCTTTCCTATTCTTTGTCCCTCTGGGAGCATGGACCCAGGGTCATTATGGGGTGCAGAGATGGAAGGTCTGGCTTCAGTAATTGCTTCGCTGCTGCACATGGGCTTTATTTTTAAGAGAAATATTAGGTTCACATTACTATCAAGTGGAAAATATATAGAATTCCCTCTAACATACTTCCTTTCCTCATAGTCTCCATCATTATCAACATTCTACACTAGTGTGATTCATCTGATACAATTGAGCCTATACTGACCCATTATCATTACTCAAGGTCCTTAGTTTACACTAGGGTTCATTCTCTGTTGTATAATGTGTGAATTTTGACATATATGTCTACTGTCTACTGTTTTTTGAGCATTAATTTTTATTGATTTAATAATGACTGACAAGATTGTAGGATAAGCAGAGTACAATTCCATACAGTTCCCACCACCAGAGTTCCGTATTCCATCCCCTCTATTGGAAGCTTTTCTATTCTTTATCCCTCTTGGAGTATGGACCCAGGATCACTATGGGGTGTAGAAGGTGGGAGTTCTGGCTTCTGTAATTGCTTCCCCGCTGGACATGGGCGTTGACATGTTGATTCATACTTCCAGCTGTTTCTATCCTTCCCTAGTGGGGTAGAGATCTGGAAAGGTGGGGTACTAGGAAACATTGATGAGGTCGTCTTTCTAGGGAAGTCAGGTTGACGTCATGGTAGCATCTGCAACTTAGTGGCTAAAAATTACTAAAATATAAAGCAGAACAAATTGTTTAATAGTCAGGAACCTAAAGGTAAGAATAGAGCACTCGGGGGCCGGGTGATGGCACACCTGGTTGAGTGCACATGTTGCAATGCGCAAGGACCCAGGTTCGAGCCCACGGTCCCCACCTGCAGGGGGAAAGCTTTGCAAGTGGTGAAGCAGGGATGCAGGTGTCTTTCTGTATCTTTCTCTCTCTGTCTCCCCCCTTCCTCTCGATTTCTGACTGTCTCTATCCAATAAATAAATAAAGATAATAATAAAAAAATTTAAAAAAAGAATAGAGCACTCAAGGAAGACTAGTGCTGAAAGGAATGCAGCCTAGAATGTTTCTAGCTCTGACCTATAAGGATGCAAAGTTTGCACGGGCTGTTGAATCTGAATAGACATAGGCCCTAGATCAGATCGATGGAGTTTACAGTTAATGGTATTTATATACTTTCCCCATATCTCATATCTGGGAGCTACTCTCTACCCTGACCCAGCTTACTATTCCTATTTCCAACTCTGACACCATCACCCTAGACTATATCTTTAGCCCACTTGCATGTTGCTGTCGGGCTCAGGCAAAATTAGTAAAGTCATGGGCCCTTTGAAATATACCTAAAATAGACTTCCTAGCTTTTCCCAAAATAGAGACCCCAAGTCTCATATGTGTTTACTGTGAATGTCAATCAGGTTAATTCCACTGTCCCCTAAAGCTTCAGTGCTAGCTATTTTTTTCTTCTCTCCAACTCCTTGGGACCCCTGACCTTTTTACCGAGTCCACAGTTTTGCTTTATTCCAGAATGGCATAGTTGGTATAATACAGAATGTGGGGTTGGATATTGGTGCATGTAGTAGAGGGCACATGTTACAATACTCAAGGATCCTGGTACTAGCCTCTGGTCCTCACCTATCGATCAGATCTGGGACCCATGTCTATTCATATTCAGCACTGGAACCCGTGTAACCTCTGCATCCTTGTAGGTCTGAGCTCGCATTCCATGGTCATAGTTAGGAACATTCTAGGCTGCATTCCTTTCAGGACTAGTCTTCCTGAGTGTTTTATTCTTACCTCTGGTCCACAAGTGGTGAAGCTGTGCTGCTGGTGCCCCCCCCCTTTTCTTACCTACCCTTTCCCCCTCAATTTCTCTGTCTCTATGTAAAATATGTAACATTAAATAATTTTAAAAACACACAGTGACCTTTTTGTATTGACTTATTTTACTAAGTAATAAACATTTAAGGTTTCCCCATGTCTTTTCATGGTTTGGTAGCTCATTCTCATTCCTTTTTTAAAAAAATAATTTACTGGGGGCAAATAATAATAATTTACAAGATAATTGTCACACAGCTTCTCATCTCCCTGTAATGGATGTCTCCACACCACACTCAAAACCACCTGACACATAGTCACATGCCCTACTGGATTAGTTATTTCCAGGCCTCATCATTTAATTTTTCTTTTTACATAAAGTTAGAAAGGCAGGGAAGTAGAGAGGGAGGGGGTAAGGAAGGGAGAGAGGGAGAAACCACAGAATTGAAGCTTCTTTTAGTGCTGGGGGCTGGGCTTGAAACTGGGTCAGGTATATAGCAAAGCAGTGCACTGCCCAAAGTGAGCTATTTCACTGACCCCATTTCATTTCATTATTATTTTTAGTATATTTTATTCATTTATTATTGGATAGAGACAGAGAAATTGAGAGGGGAGGGGAAGATAAGAGAGGGAGAGAGACTGAGAGACACTTGCAGCACTGTTTCACCACTCATGCCCTTGGGAACCAGGAGCTTGAACCTGCATCCTTGTGCACTGTTATGTATGTGCCCAGCCCATCCCACTTCATTTTAATACTGAGTAATATTCCATTGTCTAGATGTATCATAGTTAGTTTACCTGTTCATATATTGAAGAACATTTTGGTCACTTTCAAGTTTGGCAGTTACAAATAGAGCTACCATAAATACCCCATGCAGCTTTTATTTTTATATTTATTTATTCCCTTTTGTTGCCCTTGTTGTTTTACTGTTGTAGTTATTATTGCTGTTATTGATGTCATTGTTGGATAGGACAGAGAGAAATGGAGAGAGGAGGGGAAGACAGAGGGGGAGAGCAAGATAGACACCTGCAGACTGCTTAACTGCTTGTGAAGCGACTCCCCTGCAGGTGGGGAGCCGGGGGCTCGAACTGGGCTCCTTATGCTGGTCCTTGAACTTTGTGCCAAGTGCGCTTAACCCACTGCGCTACTGCCCAACTCCTCCCATGCAGCTTTTTTTTTTTTTTTTTTTTTACCCTCCAGGGTTATTGCTGGGCTCGGTGCCTGCACCATGAATCCACCGCTCCTCCTGGAGGCCATTTTTTCCCCTTTTTGTCGCCCTTGTTGTTGTAGCCTCGTTGTGGTTATTATTATTGCCATTGTTGATGTTGTTCGCTGTTGGATAGGACAGAGAGAAATGGAAAGAGGAGGGGAAGACAGAGAGGGGGAGAGAAAGATAGACACCTGCAGACCAACTTCCACTGCCTGTGAAGCGACTCCCCTGCAGGTGGGGAGCCGGGGCTCGAACCGGGATCCTTACGCTGGTCCCTGCGCTTTGCGCCAAATGCGCTTAACCCATTGCACCACCGCCCGACCCCACCATGTAGCTTTTTATATAGACATATTTATTTAACACCTTGGGGTAAATACCAAAGAGTATGGCCGCTGAATCTTAGGGTAAGAGTATGTTTAATGTTGTAAAAAAAAACTCCCAACTTGTCTTCCAAGTGACTGTACCTTTTTGCGTTTCCTCCTGTGGTGAATGAGGGTTCTTGTTCCACATCCTCGCCAGCTCTTGGTGCTATCAGTGTTTTAGATTCCGGTCATTCTAACAGATGTACAGTAGTATATTTATTTGCATTTCCTTGATGACATATGATGTTGAACATATTAATATACTTATTTGAATCTGTTTATCTTCGTTAGGGAGGTATCTGTTCAGATTCTTGGGCTGCTTTTCAGTCCAGTTGGTGGCTTTTTAATGATGAGTTTTAAGAGTTTTCAGTGTATTACTTGGGTAGCAGTTCAATTCATTAGTTTATTTTTTTGCCACCAGGGTTATTGCTGGGACTCTGTGCCTGCACTATGAACCCACTGCCTCTGGAGGCCATTTTTCCTTTTTTTTCTTTTTTCTTTTTCTTTGATAGGACAAAGAGAAGTTGAAGTGTTCCCCCTGCAGGTGGGAAGCAGGGACTAGAACCCAGGTCCTTCTGTATGATATTTGAACTTAACCAGGTGTGCCACCACCTAGCCACTGGGTACTGTTCTATATCTGACATGCATTGATATTTTGCAAAGAGTTTCTCTCAGTGTCTGACTTGTTTTCTCATTCATTACATCCATCCTGCTGTGCCCCCTTAGCATCTTCTAATCTATGAAAAGTCTCATGACTCCGACATCACTGAAGAGTATCCATCGTTGTAGTTTGTGTTTGACTTTGCCTTCCCTGACGTTTTCTTATGACATCTGTCATGATTGAGATCACACATTTTTGGCAAGAATGATACAGAAAGGGTGTTATGTCCTTCTCTGTGCATCATGCCAGGGGACATATGATGTAGTCGTGTTGTGCTACTGGAGATGGTAACTCCATCACTTAGTTGAGGTGCTGTCTACTGGATTTTTCTCTTTATTTATTTTTTTGTATTATCTTTATTTATTTATTGAAGGGGCATCCAGAAATTGAGAGGGAAGGGGGTGATAGGGAGAGAGACAGAGACAGAGGGACACCTGCAGCCCTGCTTCACCACTCACAAAGCTCTCCTGCAGGTGGGAACTGGGGGCTCGAATCCGGATCCTTGTACATTCCAACATGTGCACTCAACCATGCACGCTACCACCCGGTCTCTCTACTGAATCTCCCCACTATAGAGTTACCATTTTCCCCTTTATAATCAATAAACATCATGGAGGAGATACTTCTCAAACTTATACCCACTGATTTTAGCACCTATTGGTGGAGTTTGCCTGCAACAATGATTATTATGTTATTTCCCTAATAGCAATGCTGTGCTTTGTTCCTCCTATCTATACTTATTCAGTCGGGATTTTTCTACAAGGAAGAGCTATCCCTTCTCCCACGTTTATTTATGTAGTCATTTATATCAACATAGATTCAGAAATATTTATTTTATGTTCTGAGTTATAATATAAAGCTGCCATTATTTATTTTGTTGCTCAAATTGCTTCATCAAACTGTCATACTTTTTAGCTGACAGAAATAAGTTTTAGTAAAATTTAAAAAAAAATAAAAAACTTTCTCTTGAACATTGATTTTACCGGAAGAAAAAAAAAGTTCATTTTAGTTTTTATTGCAACTAGAATGCTGATAATACTTTGTTGCAATCATTATTTCTCATAGTTGTTATTTTCTTGCCTTAAATTTATCTGGTTGCTCTATCTACAATCTTAATTAAGCCTGTTTATGCCTTATTCTGATGAGATGGAGATGATGGCATGCATGGACAGGGTGAAAATTGCCTTCCAAGTAAGCTTTTTAGATTTCATTATGAGATAAGAATTTTATTAATTTTACAATTACTCCCACAAGGTTATTGATATGGAGTGTTTTATATCATGGAAAAATATTTAACCGTGTTTCCAAATATCAGTGGTGCTTCTTATCTACATTCATAGAGGAAAATTAGACCTAGTAAATTACTTGTCTGTTTCTAATGTAACAAGTTTTCCTGCACTTTAAATTTTATCAGATAAGTGACACACAAATGTAGAAAAAATTAACAGTATGATTATGATGGCTTATATATATTTAAATATTTATTTATTTATTCCCTTTTGTTGCCCTTGTTTTATTGTTGTAGTAATTATTGTTGTTGTTACTGATGTCGTCGTTGTTGGATAGGACAGAGAGAAATGGAGAGGGGAGGGGAAGACAGAAAGGGGGAGAGAAAGATAGACACCTGCAGACCTGCTTCACTGCCTGTGAAGTGACCCCCCTGCAGGTGGGGATCCGGGGGCCCAAACCCGGAACCTTAGGCCAGTCCTTGTGCTTTGTGCCACCAGCACTTAACCCGCTGCACTACCGCCTGACTCTCGATGACTTATATTTTCATAACTGAACATCTGACTAATAGTTCTGTCCAAAATCATATTATTGTTTATTCTAAGCTGAAATTATATTTTATTTTTCTAGCAATTTCTAGATAGATATTTAAGATAGGTTCAGATTATCCATTGAAGAGAACTGACAACCTGCAATAATATTTTTACATATAAATCATGAGAATTACACAATGAGTAGATTCTCATATGTGATTTGTTCATTTCCTTGTATTATTCAATATTATGTTACAACAATACCTGGAAATTAATTCATGAAAATTGACATGGTTTAAATGAAGAGTATAAGTTTGTATTAATATTTGTTTCTCTAATAAAATAACTTAGGTCAAATAATTCTGTTTCTGGAATTTCAGAAATTGGTCAGCAATGCTTAGCTTATGTTTGTTTACTTGGATATTCAAACAAGTATGGATGACAAAATACATTTGTTTAAATTAAAACTGATTTATTTTTACCTCATTTGAGACCAGAAAAATATAATTTATAAAATGTCTCTTTGATTTCTTGCACTGATTTGCCTGAAGGAGGAAAATACTCAAAAACTTACATCACTTCTCTGGGCATTTCTCATTTGGCATTAACTCACATTATTTTGTCCATATCTTATCGACTCTTAGAATTAAAAGAGAACTTAAAGATCATTTACTTTCACCTTTGTGTCATTAAGAAATCCCATATTGTGTCTTGGACTTTTGTAGCCTCTCTTAGTCCTGTCAGGATAGTTGGCTTATGATCTTATATTCTCTGCTTCCTGGAAAACTTCTTACTTGACTTATAAGCTCCTTGATGGAAGAGATTATTTGATCTATCTTTGTATCCTTGACCTAATGCCTTGCAAATAATGTGACAGGTACTTAAGACATACTTGTTAAATTATATCCAGTAGCAGCCTACCTTCCATCTTGGTTTTAATATTATGAGTGAACAAAGTGGTGTACTCTTTTCTGTGAAAGATTTTATATATATATATCATTTCCATCACTGTGTATCTTTAGTTTTTTACTTTTCTAGTTGCTTGGAAAATTTTTAGATCTCTCTCCATTTTATACATCTCCATTTGTCATGTATCCTTAAATATATATTGGAAATTTGAAATTAAACTGTTAGGTAAAATCAAGTATAGACATTAATTGTAGATGAGTGACTTTTTTAGGGCATTTTTATCCTCATGTATAAAGGTATTTAGAGTAGGCACTGTGAAATCAGGAAAAATATCTGAGCTATTGATAGAAAACTGTTCTCTCAAACTCCAAAATTGTTTTAGCAGTTCTGTCTGTTGAACTTTATATTGTATTTTCTAACTGTATCAGAATACAATTTTACATTGCTACCAAATTACTATTCACCCCACTTTGTATGTTTAATGACTTATAGTTAACTCTCCATAGTTCATATGATGCTTTTACATTCATGTTCACCTGCAGTACTCAGGTAGGTATTTTTATTCCTATTTTACAGATGAAGGAAAAAAATTCTCAGAGCCATTTAACTGGCGCAGTGGCAGAATCTGGTTTCAAGTGTTGGGTAGCATGTAAATCTTGTGTGTGATCCACGTTCTTGCCCTGCCACAGCACTGGGGAAAGCTCTGGTATCATGATCTCTCTCTCTCCTCCCTGAAATAAAAGGAATGAAGAAGTCAGTGCTATAACTGTAAGAAATAGTTCTTTTTGTTCCCACTGGCTTCTTATAATACTTTGCCAAGTGGCCTCATTTACACTTTCTCTAGATTTGAAGGACTTGTCATGTTGGTTTTTGTCCTTTACTATTTTCTGAGTAATACATTTCCCACAGTTACCAACATCAGTGTTCATCTCCCTTCTCTGTTAGGTACTGCTTGCTTATTTGTTTAGGAATAAAATACTAAACAAATATAAATAAAAATATGCACATTTTTTCTATTCCTAAGGATGAATTTTTGTTTATTTATTGTGGAGCCATTCTACTCCTGGGTTGTCTTTTTCATTCAGTTAGACACATACACATACATACACATGGGAGAAAGAAAGGGAGAAGGGAGGGAGAAAGAGAGAGATATACAGATACAGAGAGAGACATATATTACAGCACCAGAGCTTCCCCCGGTGCCATGGTTTACCTACATGGTGCCAGGACTTAAACTTGGGCTGAGTACACCTGACAAAGCATTAACCTTACTTGGTGAGCTATCTTTTTGGCCCTAAGGATGCACTTATATATATATATATATATATATATATATATATATATATATATATATATATATATATATATATATATAAAGAAACACTGACAAAAACCATAGGATAATAGGGGTACAACACTACACAATTCCCACCGCCAGAACTGTATCCCATCCCCTCCCCTGATAGCTTTCCTATTCTTTATCCCTCTTGGGAGTATGGACCCAGGGTCATTATGGGGTACAGAAGGTGGAAGGTCTGGCTTCTGTAATTGCTTCCCCACTGAACATGGGTGTTGACAGGTCGATCCATACTCCCAGCTTGTCTCTCTCTTTCTCTAGTGGGACGGGGTTCTGGGGAAGCAGGGCTCCAGGACACATTGGTGGGGTCATCTGTCCAGGGAAGGAAGGTTGGCATCATGGTAGCATCTGGTACCTGGTGGCTGAAAAAAGAAACTGCAGGGATGCAGAGGTCACATAGGCTTCTCTGCTAAATCTGGGCCCCAGATCAAATCGATGGGGTCCATAGTCAACAATATTTATACACCTTTCCCATATTTGGGAGCTACTCTCTTCCCTGATCCAGCTTTCTAGCCCTTTATCTAGTCATCACATCATCTCCCCAGACAATAGCTTGGGTCCACCTGCATATCAGAGGTCAGGCTCAGGAAAAAACTAGTATAGTCATGGGCCCTTTAGAATATAACTAAAATAGACCTACTAGCTATCTTCAAAACAGACACCCCAAATCTTCATCTGTAATATTCCAGCCTTTAGGATGCACTTTTAAATTTAAATTCAAAAGAATAAAAAGCCATCATCCTAGTCATTAAGCTTGGTATGTAGAACAAGGTTTTAGGACTTTGTGTATAAGTGTAACTGGTAAAACAAGTTGGATTCTTTCTATTGGATTTGTTTTTCACACTGTACATCATCTTGATGTGCTTGATTTTGATGAAAACAGCTTGATGTAACTAAACTTCTTATTCTTATTTGTTCCTTATAGCTTGGTATGGTGGAATGGATCGAACCGCCTAAACGAGAACGCAAAGCCAGCTATGCAGTGGATGCCTACTTTAGAGAGGCTTTACGTGTCAGTGAGCCCAAAGTTCCAAAGGTATGAGGTGTGATTTTGTGGTCTGAGGCCAGTTTTTCTGTTCTACAATACAATCATCTTGTAACACAGTCTGATTTTGATTACTTACATCCATGCCAAATCACAGTTTCTATAATTGGGTTTCTTTTTTCATACTTTACTAGGGGTGGTTTAATGCTTTACAGAACAGTAGTTGACACATAGTACAACCTCTAATCTCCCCATAAGTGTCTGCATGACACACTCTTTTTTCTGTTTTATCTCATTCAACAAGATACCTTCAGGCTCTTTCCAAGATATGGCAAAGGAGATGACTTCATCATTTTAAAAATATTTATCGGATAAGGACAAAAATAGAGAGGGGAGGGGGAACAGAGAGGGAGAGAGACAGAAAGACACCTGCAATACTGCTTCACTGCTTGTGAAGCTTCCCACTTCAGGTGGGGACTGGGGGTTTGAATCCAGGTCCTTGCTCATGGTGACCCTTATGCTTAACTAGATATACTACCACCTGGCCCTCGTAACTTTTTTTTTGTAATTTATTTATTTATTTATCTTCCCTTTTGTTGCCCTTGTTGTCTTTTTATTGTTGTTGTAGTTGATGTCATCGTTGTTGGATAGGACAGAGAGAAATGGAGAGAGGAGGGGAAGACAGAGAGGAGGAGAGAAAGACAGACACCTGCAGATCTGCTTCACCGCCTGTGAAGCGACTCCCCTGCAGGTGGGGAGCCGGGGGCTCGAACCGGGATCCTCATGCCGGTCCTTGCGCTTAGCGCCACCTGCACTTAACCCGCTGCGCTACCGCCTGGCTCCCGCCCTCGTAACTTTTAACATCTGAATAATGTTTCATTCTGTATAGATACCACAACTTTAAGCTACTCATCTGCCGCTGGGTATCTGGGTTGCTGTTGGGTATCTGTGAGTTGCTACAAATTGTGTTGCTACAAATTGTGTTGCTTTGAACATCTATGTGTATAGGTCTGTTCAGATAGATGTCTTTGCTCCATTAGATATATCTCCAGGAGAGAACAATTGTTAAGAACCGTACAGAAAAATCCTTGGTGTGGTTTAGCCAGTTCCACTGTATTTATTTTTCTCCCTATAAAAGAAACAAGTGATAAGTATGTGCACTTCTTATACTGAACACATATATTTAGTATGTCCCCCCTCCCCACCCCTCATAGGCTCCACGACCTCCAAAACAACCAAATGTTCAGGATTTTCAGTTTTTCCCACCACGCTTATTTGAGCTTCTGGAAAAGGAAATTATTTACTATAGGAAGACAATAGGATATAAGGTAATTGCAATTGCTTTATATTAATATAATCTCTTTAAGCTATCACATTGTATTACGTTACACTAGAAGGTTTCTCATTTTCATGTGAGGGGACGTAAGAAAAAATCAAAATAACTGTGTTTTTAAAACCAAAGAGGAGGTATAACAAAAAGTGAAGCACCAGTCTATTGAGTCATCAATAAGGTCATCACTAAATGGGTATACTTTATAATCACCCACGATTTTAACAAATAAGAATAAAACATATTATTGTTGGTGTCCAAATGGTCAGAATGCATTTAGAAAGAAGAATAGGTGCAACAGTGTGTTTAATTAGAAATGGATGCATGGAATGTTATAAGCAATTTTGATCATTTTCTATGATATGACCAAGAAATGGTATTTCTGTGTTTATTGCTTACAGGGTGATGAACTCCATGTTGGTAGTTCATAGATCTTTATCACTCAGAGGTGTTACAAATAATGGTAAACATGATAATAAATTGCATAATTAAAATGTTCTTTTGGGGGCTATGGGGGCATCTAATGGACTGTTAGAGGGCTAGTGATGGTGGACATGGTATGGTAACGCATACTTTGAAGAAGTATGAAGTTGTACCCCTAAAAGATTTGCAGTCTTCTAATCCAGTGTTACCTCAATGAAGAGATAAACTATTCTTTGGAATTCAAAAATTTTATTTATATAGGAACTCATTTTTAGTGGTGAAATTTAACCTTCGCCCCACTAATGTCAGCAAGATTTGTAGGACTTCCTAATAACTAGGAAGGAATTATTGAAAGTATAATAATTAAAAGTATTAAAATGATAAAATAGTAATATTATGGTTCTATGGAATTTTCTGTTCTATAAATCGTAAGCTGCATTTTAAAATTTATTTTGTGAACCTTTTATCATAACTGTAACTATGACCAATTTTGTTAGTATCCATATTGTGCCTAATAAAACTCATGTATATAATATTTTGGAACTATAATGAATCTTTGGAGTGTTTCTACTCTTTTCCCAGTGTGGGAGCATTGGCTGAGATTTGAAACAGAGCAAAACAGCTTTGTTTACTGTTTATGTACCAAAGTTTAAATAGGTATGAATAGGAGCAAGGAATGTAAGTGGTCAGCTATAATTTACTTAAGGAAATGTTATTTAATTTTAATGTAATTAAACCAACAGAACTGGCTAGAAATCTTCAGAAGTTGTAGAAAAGTAAAGTGACCATGGTTGTATATCCAGATAAAACATAATAGTTTCAGAGAAAGTGAAAACAGTAATATGCCAGAAGAAAAAGGTAACATCATAGGCTCAAAATGCAAAATAAAAGTAGT
The DNA here is from genome assembly GCF_950295315.1 of Erinaceus europaeus. Taxonomy (NCBI): domain Eukaryota; kingdom Metazoa; phylum Chordata; class Mammalia; order Eulipotyphla; family Erinaceidae; genus Erinaceus; species Erinaceus europaeus. The sequence goes on along the minus strand of NW_026648141.1, from coordinate 4,824 downwards.
AAAATTAAGAAAAGAGCCAGATTTCCCAAGATTAACAAACATATATTACACTATAAAGGTGATAATAGTTTTGGTTTAAAACAGCTATTATCTGTTACATTTATTGACTTTTACTAGTGAGACTTGAAAGGAAAATTAATTGAATTACTAGGCTTCAGTTAGTAATCAACCAAATGTCTGTGTATATAGTATTGTAGAAATTATAAGAGTCTTTTACTGTGTACTTCATTTGATTCCTAACACTATAAGGTAAGTGATATTATCACCTCTATGCACGGGGGAATAAAGTTCAGAGACATTAAATGACTCGTTCAACGTTGCATAGCTAGCAGAGTTGCCAAGGATTCAGGTCTCAACCCAGGTTCTTAGTGTTAAAATGCTATGCTCTTTCCAGTCAGGCGTTCTGAGTTTATTTCTGCTTGTGACGTAAACCTCTCTCTGCAGTCCTAAATAAGGACTGTGCTTTCAGTGGTGTGACATGTTTGGGAAGCAAGCCAAGTGGTAGTCAAATAGCAGCAGTAAAAAGTCATCTGTGCTGATAAAACTGTTGATGTTACGCCTTTGGAGAAACTGAAACTTTTGTCCCTGCTATGAGACAGTGCCCACCACATTCTTGCCACAGCCTGGTTTTTATATAAACAGTGCTTCTCGTTGCAGGCAGTTTGTAGTTTGGTCTTACAATGACAGGCTGGGTGGTGAGAGGAGATGGAAGAGAAGGAAACCTTAGAAGAGGGAAGACTGAAGCAACAGCTGCAGAGGGTGAAAGGAAGGAGGAAAGGTATCAGAGGAGAGGAAGAGGTCAAGTAAGGAGACAGAAGAGAGCGTGGGATACACATTGTGGCACCTTACTTTTTTTTTTTTTCACATTACCCATAGATAAAAGTGATAGGAATGGAGAATGATCAATAGGAGGACTCCTCCCTCCCCTTTAAAAAATCTATTTGAATACTACTGTGTACCAAGTACTTGGATAAAGGAGTGACTAAGGTAGACAAAATTCCTCAGTGCACAGAACCTACAATTTAATTTCTTTGTAATTGTTTCGGTGCCCAGGACCTCACACATGTGCAGTCCCTCCACTCCAAGGCCCACTCTTTCATTCTTTTTTTGTTTGTTTGTTTGTTTGTTTGTTTCAGATAGAGGGAAAGGGACACAGAGAAAGGGAATGGCATCACAGCAATGTTCCACCAGATGTGGAACTTCCTCTGAAGTTGGGGCTTGAACCTGGGGCGTCACACATGGTAAGGTGTGTGCTCTACTAGGTGAGCTATCTCCTGGCCGCAAAGCATAACTTTCACAGAGGAGATAGGTATTAAGTAGATTCCACAGGATAATGACACTGCTGATTACATATTTCGATGCTTGCAAAGGGTGCTACAGGGAAGGGTAGTCTGGGTATGTAGCATGGTCTGGCTGGTTAGGGAAATGGTCCCGAGGGAAGTGCCATTTAAACTGATCAGAGAGATGCACAGGAATTAGTCAAGTGCAGTATGTGAGAGAGAAAAGCTCAGAGAGAGAGAGGCAGGGGGAGAGCAGCTGCTAAGGCACTATGAAAGAGTATAGAATCTGAAAGAATGCTTGTGTTGCTAGGTGAAGAGGAGAATGATTGGAGATGAGGCTGGTGAGCAGAAGGTGCGAGACCATGTGGAGCACTTAACATTAATTATAGGTCATATTAATGCGGTTGAACTAATGAGGCTTTAGAGCAAAGGAAAATTACTAAGATATTTCCCAGGCAGAAGTGTGGGTAGACGATGAAGTAATAACAGCAGGCCCTTATTTAGGCCTTGCTGGTGTTGCTTATTATTCTAAGTTCTTTCAAAAGATCAGTTCATTATCCTCATAACAACCCTAATTTACAGGTTGGGAAACTAGGCCACAGAGAGGTTGAATAATTTGCCCCAAGTAATTTTTTTCAGTGACACACACAGAGTTACATTTTGAAAAGATCACTCTCAGAAAGAAAGAAAGAAAGAAAGAAAGAAAGAAAGAAAGAAAAGAAAAGAAAAGAAAAGAAAAGAAAAGAAAAGAAAAGAAAAGAAAAGAAAAGAAAAGAAAAGAAAAGAAAAGAAAGGGAGGGAGGAAGGGAGGAAGGAAGGAAGATCACTCTTGGGCTGGGAGACAGTTCACTCAGTGGAGTATGTGCCTTACCATGAATGAGGCCCTGGGTTGGAGCTCCAGCATCACATGAATGCACCATGCATGGCCCTGGGAAGCTCCATGGATGGTGGAACAGTGTTGTGATGTTGCTCCTCTTTCCCTCAGTTAAAAAAAAATGAACAAAAGTGCCCAGGAGGCAGCTAAGCTGCATCAAACATACACAGTAAGGTCTTGAGTTCATTCCTTAGTGCCACATTAAAAAAGTGCAAAAGAAGTCCAACCTGGTTATGTGGAGAATGGCAACTTTAGAAAGAACAGACAGGAGACTTGAAATATCAGGATGAGAGGATGGTGGTAGCTTGGGGTGTGGCAGTGGTGGTGGTGGAAGGAAGATTGATCCATTCTACCATTCTACTCCTAACCTTGTGCTCTCCTCAGCGCTATCTGGATTCCTTCTGTATCAGTTTAAGACTTGCCTTGAACCTTCGTATGTATATTTAGCTGAGGATTTACAAGACAAATAAGAATGCATTCTGGACGTTGGTTCTTTCAGAACCTTGTCTCCTCCATTCTTTACCGGGAGCTACAGACCTGAGCTAAGGTGGGTGCTTTCATTGGGTGGGTTTCATATTTGAGTTCAGAGTATAGACAGGTGAGAGCATGGCTTACTGTCTACAAAAGTTTCTTTTTGTGAATAACCTGACACTGGTAATTGTTAGCATGGCCTCAGGCCTGTGTGGCAGTACTTCCTTGCCTCTCCCCTACCTCTCAGTACCTCTAGAAAAACTTGCGAAGGCCACGAAGTTAAGAGGGGACATAGTTTATTCTGCTATAGTGGTGTTACATGGAATTGTCTACACACTTACTACTTCCCCTTACTACTTGAATGAGTGTTAGTGGGGTGGGAGTTATTATCTATCCCCATGGGCACTTGTACACAGCGGTTTTTGTTTGTTTGTTTGTTTGTTTTGTTTTGTTTTTGGTCCACTTTGAGTCCCCATGGTCTTACTTTGCAGCGATTTGGGGTGAGGCTTGTGAGGGGCTCAGTAGTTTGGAGACACAAGGTAAAGTGCATTAGAACATGTTTCCCCCTAAGGGACTGCTTGTTTGCATTTTCACCTTCGGTTTTGACCCCCCAACACCAATATAGCTGATAAGATCTGGATTGAAAGAGTTTTGTTTGATTTGAAACTGAGAGAAGTTACTAGTATTCTCTAACACTAGGTGGATAGCAGTGTTTTTCTGTGCCAGCTCTTCCTACTATTTAAGCTTTGACCTTGTTGGAAATTAGACATTAAAGGGGGCTTCCATATTTGGGTAGGGGGACATAGACGGCTTTTTCCTTAGTGCATTAAATCACTCATTTACTAAAATCTGTACACTGAAAGAGAATAATAATTGAGATCCCAATTGTAGAATAAAACAATCTATAGCCTTTAGAAATTCCAATGTATCTAAAACTTAGAAGGGAATATATATAACCATATTCGAAACTAAAGAAAGCCATAGAACATCCTGACATTTACTAAAAACATTCTTTAGGCATGGATCTAAACAGCTGACAAATGGGAGAAGTTCTATAATCTCTGTAAGTTTCAGTAAAGCGTCAACTGTGGGCCACCTGGTTTATGATGGTAGAACTGAATTACAGCGAGCTGATTTCAGGTAGCTTTATCATTTTGTGTGCCGTCACATTTAATTCAGTGTTCCATATTTTTATGAGCTGCTTGTTAGAACTCCTGCTGAGAAAAAAGACTGTTTTTTTTTTTTTTTTAAATTTCTACATGGATCATAGTTCCTAACCACAGATTCCTTAGGGTCTGATTAGAATCCCTAATAATTGAGATATTTCCTTTCAAGAGATAACCTTTTTTTTTTTTGTATATTGTATATGTTTTAAGGGTTGCTGGTGGCCTTTAGGAAGATATTATGAATACAAGACCTGTCTTATAGATACCTGTTTAGTATTACTTCTGTGTAATCTGTGTACTTTACCACTATATATCAGTTTAAAGTCACTTCAGGAAGCTTAATGTTGATAAAACCTCATGAAGTTAAAACAAAAAACAAAATAAAAAAAACACCTTTGAGATAATGAAGATTAAGAAAGAGATTGTTTTTAGTAGGAGATGGTGTAGGCAATGTAGGAACTTCAGGTAATTTTGAAATCTGAAAATATTAGCAACTTCCTAAATAATTTATAGAATTCTCATGGTAAATGTAAGATCGATTAAAGTAATTCTAAAAATGTACTGTATTACAAATATTACTGGGAGTCGGGCAGTAGCACAGAGGGTTAAGCTCATGTGGCACAAAGCGCAAGGACTACCATAAGGATCCTGGTTCGAGCCCCTGGCTCCCCACCTGCAGGGGAATCACTTCACAGGTGGTGAAGCAGGTCTGCAGGTTTCTGTTTTTCTCTCTCCCTCTCTGTCTTCCCCTCCTCTCTCCATTTCTCTCTGTTCTAACAACAATGACATCAATAACAACAACAACAATAAAACAACAAGGGCAACAAAAGGGAAAACATATTACTAAGCATGTGGAAGAGGCAGTCTGCAATGAACCCTAAAACCAGTTATAATATAGTAATCTGATTGTTGTTTTAAGTTAAGGGGGGAATTGTTAGTCTTGTAGCTACCTGCATAGGATAAAAAGTTTATTTTGTGAATATATTATATCTTTTTCTTATTTATAAATTTTTACATTTCTTAGTCATAAAAC
>NW_026648140.1:0-20191 GCF_950295315.1 Erinaceus europaeus | reverse complement strand
TATATATATATATATATATATATATTAGTAATAATGATTTAATAAAGATTAACAAGACTGTAAGATAACAAGATAATAGGGGTATAAAACAATACAGTTCCCACCACCAGAGTTCCATGTCCCATCCCCTCCACGGGAAGCTTCTCTATTCTTTATCCCTTTCTGGACTATGAAGCAAGGTTCTTTATGGGGTACAAAAGGTGGAAGGTCTGGCTCTATAATTGCTTCTCCACTGGACTTGGACATTGACAGGTCGATCCATACCCAGAGCCAGGCAACTCTTGTAACCCCTCTGAAGACTCCCAAATCTTGCATTCTTTTTTAACTAGGAAAAGCACTGACTACTGAAATTACAAAGCCTGGAAGTTAGACAAAAGGAGCTATTCTCAGAGGCTGTAGGAGTGAGTATTCAGAGCTATGAGTTAAACTCTTTTACTTATTTTACTGGGGGGAATTAATGGTTTACAATAGATTCAATTATGGATACATGTATAAAATTTCTCAGTTTTCTGCAAAACACAATCATCTCCAGGCCAGGCAGGTCCTCCTCCACCACTGTGCACCAGGATGTGAAAGCCACCCTTAACACACCCCAAAGTCCTTTACCTCAGAGCAATACATCAAATCCAGTCCAAGTTCTGCTTTGTTTCCCTTTCAGTTGTTATTTCTCAACTTAGGTCTCTCAGTGGGATCTACTGAGGTCACTCCCAAGTTCTCCCTAATCCATACAGGGAGGATTCTGAGAGACATGAGTTTTTGTGGGGCATTCTGAATCACTCTATCACTCAACCAGCATGGGCACAGCTTGATGCAAGGGGACAATTCTTGAGAAAGTACTAGGCTGCAGAAGTACTTCCATGACCTCTGACTTCAGAGGAAGTACATCCTCTGAAGCTAGTTTCATCTAGAATTCATTCTTTTAATTATGGACATTATATGTGACTATAAAGAGAAGAAAGAGATCAGTTATTTTAACAGGTAACTTTAATAAGATGGAACATGGACAGAGAGGGGAAATGGAGGGGAAATGGTTTGTGCCGAGAGAGGGGCTCTTAGATCTCATCCAGCTTTAAGAATGATTCTTTGTGTTCCTAACACTACTTGATTTACATAACTTTTCACCCTAAGAATTCATCTGTATCATCTGAAAAACCTAGTGTCATCTTAGCTCTCCGTAGGTGGGGTCAGAATTTGAACCCAAGGCATAAGGATGGCAAAACAGATAGCCTAGGGAGTAGGCTCTTTCACTGGCCCTCTAGTCAATACCATAACCTGAATCCACTGTTCTTGGTCTAGACTTGGAAACTCCTTGAGATAAAGGATGGTCTTGGCTTCCACCTTGCTCCCCACCCCGTCACCAGGCACAGAGCTTTCTTCATGGTAATTACTACACAAGCATTTCTTTCACTGTTTAGGTGAATACATTTCTACAACCACAAAAGAACGAGAAAATAAATAATCAAAAAGAAAAACAAGGCCGAGTGGTGGCACACTTGGATAAGCACACATAGTATGAAGTGCAAGGATCCCCGCAAGGACCCAGGTTCAAGCCCCCACTATCCACCTGCATGGGGGAACACTTCACAAACAGTGAAGCAGGTCTGAAGGTGCCTAGCTTTCTCTCCTCCTACCTCTTTCTCCTCTCTCGATTTCTCTTTGTCCTACCCAATAAAATGGAAAAAATGGCCACCAGGAGCAGTGGGCTTATAGGGCAGGCACTGAGCCCTGGCAATAACCCTGGAGGCAAAAAAAAAAAGAAGAAAACAAAAACAATATATATGTACTCATAAAAAATAATAGTAAGATTGACTTGCCCTTCCATAAAAGTCTCCTGTCTTTGCATCTTTATTAAATGCTGGCCTGCTGACCCTCTTGCCTCAGTCAAGCCTCAGTTAATAGTGCTCCACACTAGGGGTCTCTAAACTTCCAAAACAACACTTCAGCTTAATGAGCGTCACTGTGCTAATGAGTTCATATGTCACAACATACATTAAATGTCTTTTTTAGTGTCACTTCTAAAGATAACATTTTCCTCCTATGGCTATGGTCTCTATTTTAACAAGGATAAGGAAAAAAAAAAAAGTTCAACTAATGTTGAACCATCTACTAGGGGTAAAGGTGGTCAAATTTACCAATTTTTCTCTCATTCCTCTGGCTACACTAACAGTGCATAGATGCGCTGACATTCCTACAAGGTAGTGTAGGAAGGCTGGCAGCAAGGAAGCTGGACACGTGTGCTTTACCGCCACAGCCAAAAGTCTGGTTGTGACCTGGAATTATGAACCACTTAAGCAGAAATTTGTTGAGAATTGCTTTCACTAGCAAGCACTGTTTAGCTCTGAAGAAACAACAGTCAATTAGGTAAGGTGGTCCTGCTCTTATGGACCGAAGCACTCACCAGCCCAGATAAGGAAAGAACATGATGGGGCAGAAAGAAAACAAAACAGAATTTGAGCCATTGAGCCACAAGGGTGTTCACTCAAGCTTGAAAGCTGTGGACAAATCATTTATCTTTTCATAGCCTGCTGTATTCAGCTGTAAAATGTGGAGAGAAGGCCACAAGACAGCTTATGTGGGTGGGCACCTATTTTACCACAAGTATAACCCAGGTTTACTCCTAGCTCCCACCACACTGGGGGTGCTATGGTTTCCTTCCCAGTTTCTGTGTCTTTCTCTACCTAAAACAGTCAGTTCAGGGATGTGAAGGCAATACCAAAAAAAAAAAAAAAAAAAAAAAAAACTTGGAAAATGTGTTACTTATCTCACAAGGTCATGTCACAGGAAATATACATGAAATGATTACTGTAAGTCATAAAATACTTTTTACAACATTTTCATAAACACTAAATGTTCCAAGGAATAGTCTCAGTCTACATTTTTTAAAAAATATATTTATTCTCTTTTGTTGCCCTTGTTGTTTTATTCTTGTAGTTATTATTGTTGTTGTTGATGTCCTTGTTGTTGGATAGGACAGAGAGAAATGGAGAGAGGAGGGGAAAACAGAGAGGGGGAGAGAAAGACAGACACCTGCAGACTTGCTTCATGGCTTGTGAAGCTACTCCCCTGCAGGTGGGGAGTCAGGGACTCGAGTCAGAATCCTTACGCTGGTCCTTGCACTTTGTGCCACCTGCGCTTAACCCACTGCACTACTGCCCAACTCCCTCAGTCCACTTTTTTGTCAAGTTAAATTATTATTGAAATAAAAAACTAAAAATAAGGAAATGCAGCAAATATTTGGCATAACTCAACTATGCAAATAGAAGAGTGATAAGGAAAGAATTCACTGTCCAGGTAAACAAAGTTTCTGGTCAGACCACACTAAGGAGAAAATGCACAACAGATGCCCTAACAACAGCTGACAAAACTGTCCACCCTGTTCAAAGGCCGGGAGGGATCAAATGCAATGCAATCAGGTTCCTGGCACAAACAATGTAAAGAGAGGCATTTGGGTACAGCAGATGAATCTTAGGCTCTCTTGGAGTGTGGTGAACTTGTGGGGTTATTCAACTTGACGCTACAATGATACAGAAGAAAGACTCACAGATATTACTGTCTCAGTCTAGAGCTGACATTCATCACACAAAGCTGTGACTCAAGGTAACAGGACTGAAGCCAAGGGTTGGTTCTGAAGTGGAAAGGAATGATAATGTTCCATGCTGCTGTTTCTTTCTCTTTTTTAAAATATTTATTTATTTTCCCTTTTGTTGTCCTTGTTGTTTTATATTGTTGTAGTTATTATTGTTGTTGTTATTGATATCGTCCTTGTTAGATAGGACAGAGAGAAATGGAGAGAGGAGGGGAAGGCAAAGAGGGGGAGAGAAAGAAAGACACCTGCAGACCTGCTTCACCGCCTGTGAAGTGACTCCCCTGCAGGTGGGGAGCCGGGGGATCGAACTGGGATCTTTACACTGGTCCTTACACTTAGCTCCACATTCACTTAACCCATTTGCTACCACCCAACTCCCCCACACTGCTGTTTCTACAATGGCAAAGAGAGAACTAACATATGCCTAGAGTGCAAAGGACCGTTGTAATGAAAATGCTGGACAGACATATCCAGCTATCACTGTCATGTCTCCAGTGTCTGGATCATAGAGCATTTGGCAAATATTTGTTGAATTAATTCATGAATTTTCTAAGAACAAACTACATGCCTTATGCTCCACTAAGTTATTTTATATTTTAGAGTGCTTTTGCTTCTTCAAAATATCCTTGTTACTTCCTTTTTTTCAGGTGTGAAAAGTGAGGGTCAGTGAAGTCAAACAGCTTGTCAATTATTCTATGTTAGACCATTAACATGGCGTGATCCCTCCATCCATTAGAACAGTTCTGCCTTATTAGTGTTAGATACTGAGCAATGTCATAACTCGAGGATGTGAAGATAAATGAAGTACAACACAGAGTAATAAATTCTAAGACAGAGGGACTGAAGCCTGTGGAGGGGACCGAGGACCCTATGCCACACTCAGTGGAGAATGTCAAGGAAAGCTTCCTGCAGTCGCAGTCGTGAAGAACTACTTGTTTACTTTTTTTCAAGTGAAGAAAGAAATGAGATTAAGTTTGCCATGCAGAAGAAAAAGGCTGAGCAACAACACAGAGGTGTGAAAGAATATGAGCACAGCATCCTTAGCATCAAGAAATTCACCATCTGTAAAGTCTTTTCATTTCTCTGAGCATTCTGTGATAGGAAACTTAATGATGGGTTCCTTGAACAGAGTCCCATAGCCTGGGTCTCAAACCCAAGTGCTTAGAGGGCTAGAACTGAAAAAGAACATGAGAGAAACAGACTGGGTGGGGAAGTCCTGTGAACTGAAGGTCTCTCACTCCTTAAGGAAGGGGCAGCCTCTATCCAGCTCTGGCCAACTCCTTCTATATGGAGACATGGGCCCAGCCATGTAAATTCATTGGTTATTTTTTTTTTTTAGAGAAGCAGCAAATATAAACTTTGATGTGACATTTCATACTACTTACAGTGTTAGAAAACAATTATTACTTTTTTTTTTTTTCGAGTACAGAGTAGGTCAAACAAAATCTGTCTGGGGCCTGGATTTAGCTTGTGGACCTCGAACATAACATGCAGGGAGAAACATGTGTTATTTGAGAGGAGGCAGTGATAACCAGTGGGTAGAGCCCAGGAGGTGGAAGAAAGCTACATTTGGTAAAAACTCCTTGCCCTCTCACTTACTCATTGTGTAACCTTGGAGAATTTACGTAAGCCTCTGAAACGTGGTTTCTTTATCTGTACCCCAAGATAATCATCTTGAATCACAGATGGCCCTAGAGAAAAAACTGCAGAGAAGCCCCTCCTATCAAACTTGACAGCAAAATAAGCTAACAGAAAAAATATATACCATACTCAATAATGAAACATTGTCAACCACAAATCTTAGTTATGACTGCCAGAGTATTTTTAATGGGAAATTATTAAGTAATGAAAGCAAGGGCATTGTGCTATCATAGTAGCAAACTATTCCAGCCATGGATAATGTACTATCATTCATGTTTTGTGTGTATAGAGTCAGCCCCCCCTTTTTTTTTCCTTTACGGACAACTACTTAAAACCAGAGCATCTATAAGACTTCACATTTAGTGTCCTGATTTTTCCCATTGACATTTTATTAAGGGGGCTGGGTGGTAGCAAATCTGGTTGAGTGCACAAAGACCCAGGTTCAAGACCCATGGTGCCTACCTACCGGGGGAAAGCTTTGTAAGTGGCTAAGCAGGGCTGCAGGTGTCTCTCTATCTCTCTCCCTCTCTATCTCCCCCTTCCTTCTCAATTTCTGGATGTCTCTATCTAATAAATAAATAAAGATAATAAAAACAATTAAAATATTTTAAGAACCCATTGCTGTGATATAGAATATTTATTATCTACCCTGTGTAATTTGAAATGTTAACTTACCTATAATCTTAAGACCAGGGAGACCAGAAGCAACCAGTCTTGTCAGTATAAAAGATATAGTTATTTGTAAATAGCATTAAATGGAACAAATCATGGTAAGGTCTTATATGGACTCTGTGGGACTTTGCTAATTTTCCTTCATGCTTCTTTTGTCCATACCATTTGATACTGCATCTGCAGATCTCAACCAAATCAATGCCATCAGTTCCACCCTGACATGTTTTACTTCAGACTGGGTTCAGAGACTTCAGGCCTAGGATGTCAACCCTCCAGCTCTAATATTTGGTGAAACTGTTCCTAGATTATAGGACTCCTAAGCTCCATTTTGGGTGGCACACTTCCTGGCAGAATTATAGAACCTAGTTATAAACCAGGGCGCATGTGCACATGCATCTATAAGTTAGGGGAAAATACACACCTTTAAAGTAAAATTACACAATAGTCTAGAGTGACTCAATAAGTGCAGCAAGCAAATAGAAAGACCTAAAATAGACAACATAAAGTATTGAATCAAGTAGCTTCTACTTAGACCTAGATACCCTCCTCACCCCCTTCCTATTTCATTTCTTTCAAGCACTCTAAGCCTAGCCCTACCAGATTAAGTAGAAATACAAAAGCTGGGTAAAAACGCAAGAGATTGGCATACTTTAATGATGGCTCTTTTGTTCACTACCAGGCCACCCCATCATCTGAGGCCCTGGTGAGGGAATCCTGGGATATTATGGGTCTTAAACCTCTAACAGATCCCTCATTAGGCCATTATTGGTCATCTCCATCAGGAACATCATCGTAAGCCCTTTTGTGGGCCTCTACAGGACATTACCCTCAACGTAGAACAACAATGGTGAAAACTGCCCCACTCTCCAAAGGGAGGCTGGGTCAACATACTCTGCCACTGAAAGAAGACTGGTCCTGAAGTGAATGCAGTCTAGAAAGTTCCTAGCCATGACCATGGAATGCGAGTTCAGACCAACAGGGGATGCAGAGGTCGTAGGTTCCTGTTCTATGTATGGATAGACTGGGGTCCTAGGTCAGATGCATGGGGTTTACAGTTAAAGGTATTTATATAGTTTTCCCATATTTGAGAGTGATTCTCTGCCATGATCCAGTTTCCTAGTCCTATTCCTAACTCTTACACCATATTCCTAGACAATACTTCAGCCCACCTGCATGGAAGCTAGAGGGATCAGACATAAATTAGCAATGTCAGGGGCCTTTTGGGGTATATATAAAATAGACTTGCTAACTTCTTCCAACATGAAGAACCTAAATCTCACCTGCTTTCTTCTTACCCCTAGGTTCCTGCTTACAGAACAATTTGTTCCGCTTTGTATCTTAAAGCTTTTCAGCCACCAAGTTGCAGATGCTACCATGACACCAACTTGACTTCCCTGGGAAGATGACCTCACCAGTGAGTCCTAGAACACCACCTCCCCAGAACCCTCCCCCACTATGGAAAGATTGGAACAGGCTGGGGGTATGGACCCACCTGTCAACACCCGTGTCCAGCAAAGAAGCAATTACAGAAGCCAGACCTCCCACTTTCTGCTCCCAATAAAGATCTGTGGTCCACACTCCCAGAGGGATAAAGAATAGGGAAGCTTCCAATGGAGGGTATGGGATGTGAAATTCTTGTGGTAGTAATTGTGTGGAATTGTACCCCTGTAATCTCAAAATCATGTGGTTCATAATAAAATCACCAATCAACCAAAAAGGCATAACACGGGTCTTTTCATACCCATGATTAAAATACATCAAACATTCACACCGCTCAGAGAACAAGATTCAAATTCTTACCCCTGTTCTCAAGACTGAACAGATCTGACTTGTGCCCACATTTCCAATCTACCTCCCTCGACTCTGCCTCACTCTGCCCTTCTCACCTGTTTTGCTGATTTCACAGGTGCTTTTTCTTCCCACCATAATCTTGTTCTCTCTTTCTGAAACCTTTATTATGCAGGTCAAATAAAATCTCCCAAGAGAGGACCCACTGACCATGATAAATCTTTTCAGCTGTGTTTTCCCTTAATACAATTTTCTGGAAAACAAAATGATTTTATATATGTTTATTTGTGTCCTTGTCTATTCTCTGCCTCTACACTAGACTCTAAATTCCCTGAAGTCTACCCAGGACTCTCACCTGTCTTGTTCACCTGAGTAACCCCTATTATCAGCATGATGTATTTCACATAAGAAACTTTTTTTAAAGTTAAAAAAAAAATTGGGCCTACTTTCCGCTGTTCCCAACATCTGTACCTCCTCAAATGAACATTTACAAATCCTTTCCTGCACTATTTAACGCAAAAGAAAGACCCGAGGCCATAGAGTGAAACAAGCCAAAATACTGAATCTGAAATGCCAGAGTTGGATTCCCAATCTTGCCATGTGTTACATTAGGAGCCTAAGGGAAGACACTTAACATTTCTGGGTTCATTTTCCCATCTGCTAAAAGCCAATAGTTACAGAGAAATGCAAATAAAGACAACAGTGACATACCACTTTTTTCCTATGAGAGTGTCACACATTGAAAAGACAAAAACAAGTGTTAGTGAATATGGGGGGGGGGGGGGAGAACCCATCTACACTGCTAGCAGGAACAGAAGTTGGTCCAACCCTTGTGAAAAAGACTGGAGATTTCTCAGAATACTAGAATCAGCCTACTCTATGACCCAGCAGTTTCTTTCCTAGGATTTATCCAAATGATACAAAAGTTCCTATCCCAAGAGTTTTCTGTACACCCACATTCACAGTAGTATCATTTGTAATAACTAAAACTTGTAAGCCCTCCCAATGCCTAGCAACAGATTACTACTCAGTAGTTAAAAATAAAGTTATCTCCTTTGTCCTATCTTAGATGGAACTTGAAGAAATCATGGTAAGTGAGAATTCAAAAAGAAACAGACAAATATCAGATGGTACCCCTTCAGGTAGAAATTGAGAAACAAGAACAGAAAGGGAAAACACAAAGTGAAATTTAGACAGAGTGTAGTGCATGGCATCAACACAAGGTCTCTGGGGAAGGAGAAAACGGGAGGGCCTGGGGAGAGTGTTGGCATCATGGTACTTGATGACATAAAGGGACCTATGCTGGGGTAAGTGTTCTGCACACACCTATCACGGGAAGATGAAAAACTGTATCCATGTGACAACAACTATAAACCACTGACACCCTAATCAGATGATTTTTAAAATGATAAATGTGTCATACAATAACTATGAGAAGTAGATGAGCTTAACATGAATCAAGTGCTTAGAAAAGTGTTATTAGAGGGAGTCAGGTAGTAGCGCAGCTAGTTAAACGCAGGTGGCACAAAGCATAAGGACTGGCATAATCCTGGTTTGAGCCCCCGCTCCCCACCTGCAGGGGAGTTGTTTCACAAGCTGTGAAGCTGGCCTGCAGATGTCTGTCTTTTTCTCCCCCTCTCTGTCTTCCCCTCCCCTCTCCATTTCTCTCTGCCCTATCCAACAATGATGACATCAATAATAACTCAAACAATAAAAAAAACAAGGGCAATAAAAGGAAATAAATAAATGTTGAAAAAAAAGAAAAGTGTTATTAGATAATAAGCCCTGGACCTTTCTCATAGGTCTGAGCCAGGTTCGAGCCTGGTCTCCACCACACTGAAGGAAGTGTTAGTGCTGTGGTATGTTTTTCTCTGTCTCACTACCTCTGGCTTTATCTAGCTGGAAAAAAAAAAAGTAGGCTTCGAGCAGTGGAGCTGCAGTGATAAAGCTAGATAGAGTAATAAGTACTTTATATTCTACTGTTGTTTCCATCTATTTCCTTGTTCTGATCTTCTTAGTAGTTGATCCCTATCTTTAGTCTCCAAACAGACTGCAATTTCATGAAGACAGAGACCACATCAGCACTTCCATCCACAGTGGCTCTGAAAGCAGGAACAGGAGAGGAGGAGGCAAAGCCATCCAGTGGCTCTTGCATGGTACTGTGCACAGGGTGTCCAACTACAAGTCATTTGAAATCACTGAGCTCCAGTTTCCTCCGTTGTTAGGGATTGGGGTTGGGGGGAGGGCGGATTAAGAGAAAATATCTTCCCCACAAGCCTGCCTGAAGATTAAATAAAAGAATTCTAGGGCTGGAGGCATTTGGTGAATGTTAGAAGAAGCCACAGAAGGTACTCAGTGAATAAATCTGCTTTGTAGTTCTGGCTGGCTGCCTTTAATGGAGGTATTACACATAGGATGTGGATGATTCAAATAAATTCATGTCCCTGAGAATATGCTACTTTCTCTTCTATTGTCTGTTTTATGTGATTGTCTCTGACAACACTGTGGTGATTTTAAGATGATTTCCTTAGTGACTCATCAACAGGAAGCATGCCATTCATTACAGCCAGCTCCATGAAATAATATATTGCAGTGCTTAAAATCCTCTCGATTGGTAGGTAATAGGATGTCACTGAAGTGCCCCTCCACTCATCCAAACATTTCAGAAACATAATAGAGTGAGAAGTAAACTCCAATCTGGATATCAACTATATAGGCCACTTTATAAATCTCTCACTTTACAAATAATTCTGCAAGGTTGATATTGTTATCTTTATCCTATAGTTGTATATGTTGAGACTCAAAAAAAAAAAAAAAAAAAAAGATTCCGCTTATCCAAGAGTCTGAAAGTGGTCAATGACAGAGAAAGTGTATTGGGCTTCAAGTCTATATTTTCCACAGTTCACCTTACATTAGCTCTATTGTTAAAAATTCTATAAACATAGGTGAATGTTAGATCTATAAATGGAATTTAAAATCAGAGTGACTGCTGGAGAAGGGGTGTTGTTTTAACCCTGTTGTCATTAAAAAAAAAAAAAAGTAGCTAAATTGAAAAGATAGTCTATGATCTGGGAGGGGATACAATGAATACATCATTGGAATCTCTCAAGTGTGAGATGTCAAGTTTGATCCCCACCAGCACATGCACCAGAGTGACATCTGGTCCTCTTTCATATCTCTCTTATTAATAAATAAGAACTGAAAAAAAATGGGGGGACCAGGGCCTTGTGCATGGTAATGTGGCACAAGGAGTTGAGTACACACATTACCACGCACAAGGCCCTGGGTTCTGGCCCCTGCTCCTCACCTACAGGGGAGATTCTTTACAGGTTACATGTATCTATCTTCTCCTTCCCTCCTCCTCTCTCTCCCTATATCTTCTTCCCTCTCTTGCTTTATTTGATAGGACGCAGAGAAATTGAGAGGGACGGGGAAGATGAAGAGGGAGAGAGAAGAGACACCTGTAGCATTGCTTCCCAACTCAGGGACCTTCCCCACTGTAGGTAGATACTGGGGGCTTGAGCTTAGATCATGTACCACCACTCAGCCACTCTCCCTCCCTATCTCACTCTCCCCTCTCAGCTTCTCTCCGTCCTGGCAAATAAAATAGGGAAGAAAGAAAGGAAGAAAAAAAGAAAGAAAAAAAAAATAAGGAAAGAGAGGAAGGAAGGAAGGAAGGAAGGAAGGAAGGAAGGAAGGAAGGAAGGAAATAAGGACGGAGGGGGGATGGTGGCCAGGAGCAGAGGATTTATAGTGCAAGCACTGGGGTGGCAATAAAACAATAATTAAATTTAAAAGAAAAAGTACTGGTACATTTTCAGAGAAAGTAATTGAGTGTATTCTTCATACAGTTTAAGTTTAGAAGACGCCTACGGATACACAAACAGATGTCACTATAGCATTAAGAAGAATGAGAGAGGTGTTGGGAGATAGCTCACCTAGTAAAGTGATCACTTGACCATGCACAGAACTCAGATCCTAGTGCTGCCAGCCACCTGTGAGCACATGCACAGAGGAAGCTTCAGGAACAAGGGCACCATGCTATGGTGTCTCTCCTCTCTCTGCTTCTCCTCTCTCCATCTGTCTCTCAACCTCTACCTAAATAAATAAATAAATAAATAAAATAAATAAAAAGAATATGCCATGAATGGAAAAATCATCCAAGCGTAGTGTCCCAATGATATTCCTGGTGTCAAAAATAAGTAGAGAGAAGTCTGGTTCCCCAGAACCCCGCCCCACTAGGGAAAGAGAAAGGCAGGCTGGGAGTATGGATTGACCTGTCAATGTCCATGTTCAGCAGGGAAGCAATTACAGAAGCCAGACCTTCCACCTTCTGCATCCCTTGGGTCCATACTCCCAGAGGGATAAAGAATAGGAAAGCTATCAGGGGAGGGGAGGGGATATGGAGTTCTGGTGAGGGAATTGTGTGGAGTTGCACCCCTCTTATCCTATGGGTCTTGTCAGTGTTTCCTTTTTTATAAATAAATAAAATGTATAATAAGAAAATAAGGAAGAAAAAAAGGAAGGAAGGGAGGAAGGGAGGAAGGGAGGGAGGGAGGGAGGAAGGAAGAATGGAAAAAAAAAACATGATCAGATAAGGCACAAAAATGAGCTGAGGACAACCTCTTAGCTCATAGAAGGGACTGGATCTAGTCTTCTCTGTTAACTTTTTCAATAGTTTATTCCACAAAGCTTTCAACTGACAAATTCTAGACATTGGGGGACATTTTCAAACCGCCTCTATGAGAATCCAAATTCTCAGGTTCCTCCAAAGAACCTACATATAGGAAAATATACATTGGAACCAATCAAAGCACCATCTATTCATTTTCCAAGTATATAATCAGGCTAACCTAAGCCAAGGATCGTGAACTGGAGAGGTGGGAGGGGCATATACTGAGGTGTCAAAAAAGTCATGACATGTTTTTCTATGCAAATATGTGTCATGACTTTTCCAACAAGGCCATATTTTCTAACCCCACCAACAAGATCTCTGATATACTTGTACCACCTGGTTCACGAGCTTTAGAATAAAGAAGGAAACTCTTAAACTATAAAAATGATTAGCTTTCTACTCTGCTGACAATAGCAAAAAAGAGGAAATGAGTTTACAGAGAAACTGGAACACCTCCACACAGCCCCTATATGCTAGTTAATTATCTTCCATTAACACTGACTTGTCGGGATCAGCATCAGACCGTTAACTTTCCTGACCTTCCTCAGTCTGCACCTTGTTAACCTATAATATTTCATGTTTATAAAGAAGGAAACTCCAGCTGCTTCAGACTGACAGATCTTAATTTACATTTGGACTTCATTAAGTTGAGAGTTAGAATCATTGAGACCAAATGGAAAAGCCAGACTGCTAGGGGTTATGAAAAATTCAGATGGTATTTTTCCTTTCATCTGACAATTCTTATTAAGGAGACATGTGCCAACCTGAAACATGCAAACCTTAAATACAAAGGACATTATTAAGATTCCTTATAGCAGAAGTAGGTCCCAAGTGATACTGCCCAAGAGCTCTGGTGGTCACTTCTATCTTCTGGGTAGGCTCAGATCCAAATTCTGCCCAACACTCTCTGATATCTGCGTGCAGACTAAGAACAATGAGCACAAGAGTGACAGCAGTGCTGAGGTCAGTGGCCAGCTTCAAAAAAAAAAAAAAAGCTGTATTTCTTTTTTTTTTTTTTTTTTGCCTCCAGGGTTATCACTGGGACTCCCTACCAGCACTATGAATCCCCTTCTCTTGAAGACCATATTTTCTCATTTTGTCGCCCTTGTATTGCTCTTGTTGATGTTGGAAAGGACAGACAGAAATGGAGAGAGGACACGAAGACAGAAAGGGGGAGAGAAAGATAGACACCTGCAGGCTTGCTCACCACTTGTGAAGCAATCCCTCTGCAGGTGGGAAGCAGAGGCTTGAACCAGTGTTGTTAAAATTCGGACGGCTCTAGCCAGCCGGGCTAGCTTTACGGGCGGGTAACAGAGACGCGGAGACAACGGCTGGGCAGGGAAGCTGTATTTCTTTATTCAGGAACTATGATTCATAAACAATGACAAACTAATCACCAAACAGAACTCTGCTGTCTCTTTGTGGCGGCACAAGCACTCTCTCTTACTCTGGAACTCGGGAACTCTCCAACTCTGGAACTCTTCCACTATGGAACTCTCTCTTACTCTGTAACCCTGAAACTCTCCAACTCAGGAACCCTCTGGAACTCTCGTACTGGGGAACCCTCTGAAAGTCTGGCCCTCTCGAACTCAGGAACCCAGGAACTCTGTCACTCTGGAACTCTGGCGGGTTTCCTCCGGGGCGGGGCCAAGCGGGCCCGCGAAATTTAACTGGACTGATCTAATTCTCTCGGTGGGGGAGAACTAGAACCCAATGTAAAGCATACAACAAACCAGGATCCTTATACAGGTCCTTGTGTTTCACACCATGTGTGCTTAACCTGCTGCACTACCACGCAACCCCCAAAATCTCTGTTTTTTAAATATTTTTTATTTAATTTATAGAGACAGATAAATTGAGAGAGGAGGGAGTGACAAAAATGAAGAGAGAAACAGAGACAAAAGACTGCTTCACCATTTATGAAGTGTCCCTTGAACACTCAACATGTCTGCTCTACCAAATGCATCCTTGCCCCTGAGTTATCAGCTTTGACTCCATCTAGCTCATTCCTCATAGCCAGTCTGATTCAACGTCCTGATGATTTTGTCCCTTAAAGGTTTTTATAATCCATCCATAGTAACTAATACATTTCTCCATGTTTCTCACTTGGAGTATTGTAATAGCCCCTTACTGCATCACTAAGACTATTAAAAATATTTATAGAGGGAGTCAGGCGGTAGTGCAGTGGGTTAAGCACAGGTTGCGCAAAGTGTAACGACTGGCGTAAGGATCCTGGTTCAAGCCCCTGGCTCCCCACCTGCAGGGGAGTCGCTTCACAGGCAGTGAAGCAGGTCTGCAGGTGTCTTTCTTTCTCTCCCCCTGTTTTCCCCTCTTCTCTCCATTTCTCTCTGTCCTATCCAACAATGATGACATCAATAACAACAACAATAATAACTACATCAATAAAACAAAAGGGGCAACATAAGGGAATAAATATATATTTATTGATTTATTTATTTATAGAAAGCCTACTATGTGGTCCAGGAGGTAGTGCAGTGGATGAAGCATTGGACTCCCAAGCATGAGGTCCTGAGTTCGGTCCCCGGCAGTACATGTACCAGAGGGATATCTGGTTCTTTCTCTCTCTCCTATCTTTCTCATAAATAAATAAAATATTTTTTAAACATTAAAAAATATAAAGCCTACCACAGCCTACTATATGCTAGGTTTCTGATTATGGGCAGAGACATTACAATAAACAAAATGGCTATTATCTCTACCCTCCTGCAGACTTCAGTGAGTGGAGGGGCAACTATTTAGCAAATGGTCATATAAATTGGCCTAGTGCAATTTATGAAGGATATAGTAAAGTAAAATTAAAAGTCCAATGACAAGAGACTTTTGATTTGAGGATCAAGAAAGGCTTTCCCAAGAAGTGACAATAAAACTGTGACCAAAATAATGAGCTGTCATCAGGGATGAGGACAATTTGAGGCAGAAAGCACAGCATCACAACATCATCAAGGCCAAGATCAATGAACATTTCTCTAATAACCCAGGGAGTAAACATTTTCAGCTTTGCAGGCATTCAATCTCTGACTCAACTACCCAGCTCTCTCTATGCGATGCAAAAGCAAACAAAAGATAAAATGAATACATACCTCAATAAGTTGCTAAACTTTATCATTGCTAAAATTTTTACTTTTATATGGTTTTCACAAGCCCCCAAATATATTTTTTAGTTTGCTATCTTCCTTTTCTTTTTTATTTAATCTTTATTTATTGGATAAGGACAGCCAGAAATCAAGAGAGAAGGGGGTGATAGAGAGGGAGAGAGAGACCTTCACCACTCGCAAAGCTTTCCCCCTGCAGGTGAGGACCAGGGGCTCGAACCCGTGTCCTTGTGCATTGTAATACATGCACTCAAACCAGGTGCGCCACCACCCGGCCCCTGCTATTTTCCTTTTCTTTCCATTTTTTTCTTAAACACCAGGGTGTTTAGTGCCTGTATAATGACTCCACCACTCCCAGAAGCTGTTTATTTCTTTTTCCTTTCTTTTTTTCCTTTCTTGCAGGTGAAAAGCAGAAAGAGATAGAAGGAAAAGAGACATGCAAAAGAAAGAGAAGAGACACATGCAGCACTGCTCCACCACTCATGAAGCTTCCTTCCTTGTAGGCTGGGGCTGGGAACTTGACGATGAGTCCTTGAGCATGGTAATAAGGGTGCTCTACTGGTTGAGCTACCACCAGAATTCTGCTTGGTTATCTGGTTATGTGTCAAGCATTTAAAAGCATAAATACCATTCATAAGTGCTCAGGCCAAACAACAACACACAGTAGATTAGATATGGCCAATGTGCCATATGATATGGCCATTAGACATGGGCCATGAGATAGGACCCATGTGCCAGGACTTCACCAATACTCTGAGGCTGAAACGAAGCAGGTATGGCTGGTGAACTTTGATCCCCAAGAATGCATGACAGTGAGCATGGCAAGGGACACACAGGAAAAAAGGAGATAAAAATGATATCACATACTATCCTCAGGGCCATGTCACACAATTTGAAACTAATCCTAAGAGCAAAGTGAAGTCAACAACGTGCTATAATCAGAGATAAAAAATGAGTTCATACTCAAAACACACACACGCACACACACACGCACACACACGCACACGCACGCACACACACATTTTATCATCTATATCCCAATCTCCTCTACCCTGGCAATGGCATCTAAGGTAAAACCCACCCTTGCTTAAAAATCTTCAAACTGGTGGACTGGGCAGTGTTACACCTGATTAAGTACACACAGTACTAAGTGCAATGACCCACACAAGGATCTGGGATTGAGCTGTAAGAAGTATGCTTCATAAGCGATGAAGCAGGTCTGCAGGTGTCTCTCTTTCTCTCCCCTTCTCTATCTCCCTCTCCTCTCTCAATTTCTTTCCAACCTATCCAGTAAAATGGAAAAAAAAATGGTCATTAGGAGCAGTAGAGTTGCAGGGTCAGCTGGAATCCCCAGCAATAACCCCAGAGGCAAAATAATAATAATTTATAAATAAAATATATATATATTCAAACTCTATAAACAATAAGCCTTAAAAACACAGAGTTCAAAAGGAATGCTACACTGCTGGTGGGGATATAAATTGACCCAAACCCTGTGGAAAGCAGCCTGGAGAACTCTCAGAAGACTAGAAATGGACATGTTCTATCACCCTGCAACCTCTCTTAAGGATAAGTCCTAAGGAATAAAGCAAACTCATCCAAAAAGACCTGCATGATTCACAGCAACGCAATTTGTAATGGCCAAAAACTGAAAGCAACCTAGATGTCCAACAACAGATGAGTGGCTGAGTAAGTTGTGATCTATATACACAATGGAATACTACTTAGCTGTTAAAAATGCATTCATCTTCTTCACCTCATCTTGCAAAAACGGTATCATCTGTTTTCCATCTACACCATGCCTCGGCCTCGCGTGAGCTTAATGTGCAGCTTGGCGATACGAGAATCCGGCATGAAGCCCAGCCAGTCTATCTTGGCGTTTCTCTCGATCGCACTCTGTCATTTCACGAACATCTCATAAAAACTGCAGCAAAGGTGGGCGCGAGGAATAACATCATTGCAAGACTGGCCAGCTCCTCATGGGGCGCGAGCGCTTCCACACTACGATCATCATCTCTGGCATTATGCTATTCCACTGCAGAATACTGTGCCCCAGTATGGTTCTGTAGCCCCCATGTCCACTTGGTCGATTCCAAATTATATTCCTCCATGAGGATAATTTCTGGAACCATCCGTTCCACCCCGGTTGCATGACTGCCAGTTCTTAGCAACATCACCCCGCCAGATATTCGTCGGGATGTGGCATCATCTAAGTTCATTTCCCACGTCTACGCTCGACCGGACCTGCCAATATACGCGGATATCTTCGCCCACCCTGTCCAACGCTTGACGTCTCATCACCCAATCTGGTCCCCTACGCCTACACTGAACTTCTCTGTTCCAGTCTCTTGGAAACAGAGCTGGCAGTCAGCTGAGGTAAAGAACAAACACCTCATCACAGACCCCTGCAAGCGTCAACCCGGCTTTGACCTGCACGTTATGATTGGGCCCTCCTCAATCGCTATCGAACAGGCCATGGCCGGTGCGCCGCTATGTTCCATCGCTGGGGAGCCAGAGACGACCCGAACTGCCCCTGCGGCTACAGACAGACTATGACCCACATAGTCAACGACTGCCACCTCTCCAGATTCAAAGGAGGTCTCGAAACTTTACATCAGGCTCAACCTGACGCTGTTGACTGGCTACGGAAGAAGGGCAAATGCTAGAAGAAGAAGAACCTCATCTTGGATGAAGCCTGAAGAAATCACGTTAAATGAAATAAGCCAAAAAGAGAAGTATGACTATGGGATGATCTCACTCATAAATAAAATCGGAGAAAGGCGAAACACAAAACAGAGCTTGGACTGGGTCTCGTGTGTGGTCTAGTGTATGCACTGGGTCTAGTATGTGGTCTAGTGTATGCACTGGATCTAGAGTATGGCACCAAAGTAACATACCCTGGGGGTGGGGAGGGGTGGCTTTCAGGTCCTGGTTCATGATGTCAGAGGATGACTGAAGATAGGAGTGAGAGTGTTTTGCAGAAAACTGAGAAATTTTACACATTTACCAACAATTGCATTTACTATAAATCATTAATCCCCCCCCCAAAAAAAAAACCTGAGCCCAAGCTACTTAACCTCATTTCCTGCTACCCTGAAAGAAGAGACACCAACTTGTCTCACTAAAATGGACCACAGTCTTTATCTACAATATTCTTCCTATCTTCTCTGTGTTAGGCAAAAACAGTGTCCATAAATACCTTAAGACTCATTATCAAATATCTCCTATAAGAAGCGCATTACAGGGAGTCGGGCTGTAGCACAGCGGGTTAAGCGCAGGTGGCGCAAAGCACAAGGACCGGCATAAGGATCCCAGTTCGAACCCCGGCTCCCCACCTGCAGGGGAGTCGCTTCACAGGCGGTGAAGCAGGTCTGCAGGTGTCTATCTTTCTCTCCTCCTCTCTGTCTTCCCCTCCTCTCTCCATTTCTCTCTGTCCTATCCAACAACGACAACAACAATAATAACTACAACAATAAAACAACAAGGGCAACAAAAAGGAATAAATAAAATAAATATTAAAAAAAAAAGAAGCGCATTACATTTTCTGGAAACACCCTGCACATTTCTGTATCAGGGGTTTAGCATATCTGCCAATGGCTCTTTCTCTGTGTGTGTCTCTCTCCGTCATCCCACACACATTATGGCCCACACTAACTGCCTGCCCTTCAGGGGTAAGACTGAGTCATCTTTGTGCCTATGTCCCCAGTGTCTATCATACTACTGACTCATAGAATGACCTCAGGTAAAATTAGCAAATTAAGGAATGAATAAAGAGCAAAGAAATGGTATCCTAAGGAACTTAGCACACAGTCTCATGTCCTGACTTTGTGCTCCTGAATAGCTCTACAGAAGCTATCTAAATTCCCTGTGTCTTACTTAGTCCTCCGACATGCCAATTAAAAAGGAAGAACTATTTCCTAATCCTCTACAAAGTGATTTTTTTTTCTTTTTTAGAATACAAGGGCAAGGCCTTTAATATTGAAAGCTGTTTTCTAAATTTGCAGTATTCAACCTGATTATTACCTAGAATTTAGTTCCAAATGTGAAATTTCATTTTCTGCCTCAGGGCTATGTAATGTGCAGTCTAATAAGGCCTAGGTGATTCATTTACACATTCCAAGTGTGGGAAGCAGTGCTTTTTATCATTCTGGTCAGACTTTACAGAGAAGACATGAAAACTTATTTTACAAATAGTTTTGGCTGTGAATTTGCAGTAACAGAAAAACTGAAGGGGATTCTCAAACATAAAGACTCCTTGACAACAAAAATTATTTTATAATAAAATCAGATTTCAGTCTCAACCTTAAGTAATTAAATATACAGTAAAGCAATATTTAGGGTCTTACCAAAAAAAAAAATCAGAAATGAAATTGATGGGTTGATGGATGGACAGATGGATGAATAGGTGGATGGAGAATCTGAAAATGATCACAATCACTGCCATGCCACCTGAAGCTTACTTATCTTCTCTTAGCTGTATTTACTGAACTTAGAACTCAACTGCAGGTTCATGTTGAATGCACACTTAGATATCCTAAGAAATACACCTCCAAACTGCTCATGAAGCAAGTGCTCAACAAAGTTCTGATGACCACCTGCCTGGTCATCCTCACTTCCTTTAGCCAAGAAGCATCCTTTAGCACAGTCCTCCTTACCTTTAGCCAAGAAGCATCATACAGTCAATGCACTTGTTTGCTTAAACTATATTAAGACTGG
>NW_026648139.1:0-24751 GCF_950295315.1 Erinaceus europaeus | reverse complement strand
GGATCCCGGTTTCAGCCCCCAGCTCCCCACCTGCAGGGGAGTCGCTTCACAGGTGGTGAAGCAGGTCTGCAGGTGTCTGTCTTTCTCTCCCCCCTGTCTTCCCCTCCTCTCTCCATTTCTCTCTGTTCTATCCAACAACATCAACAACAACAATAATAACTACAACAATAAAACAACAAGGGCAACAAAAGGGAATAAATAAATAAACTTTTTTTTAAAAAAGAATAAAAACGGCGTGTGTGGTGGGCCAGTAGGTTGACTTTATCTGTACAGTCGTAGCGTTGCCTGGATGGCTCTGGTGCTTCTCTTGGAAGCAGTGTTGGGTCCTATGTGGGCTCCCTTCTTCCAGGTGTCTCTGAGCATCTTCAGAGCACAGAAGATGCTAGAAAGATAAACCATCTTGTTCAAACCTTTCTTGTCTCAGGGCCACTATCCTCACTGTTTGTATATCAATCTTGTTGGATGCCAATTTGATTTAATTTTGAAACATTAGTTAAACTGTGGAATGAAACCAGTTGTTATGGGAACCCAGGGAGGAGGTCATTTTCTGAGATGCTTTGCTTTTGGCACAGGACTCTGTAATCTTCCACCCTGATTATCCATCTCCCAGTGTGCCCAGCAGTGTTCTCCCTCTCCCTCTCCTTCTCCCTCTCCCCCACCTCCTCTCAGCCTTCTGCCTTTGGTATGTGAACTTGATGGTGAGCTTCACCACTTGCTGAGCTGGGGGTGAGAGAAGGGGTGCTGGCAGGGCATGCCTTGGTTCAGGCTGAAGGCTCCATCTCCTTGTGGGTAGAATCCGGACTGATGGTCCTTCTCTGCAGCAGGAGGAACCGGAAGCAGAACCTCTCTAGGTGAGCCTGAGTTTAAGGGATCAGAGACATCAGCCTGAAGCCCCAGGTGTGAACTTCCTCATTAGCAATGGCTTTTCACAGCTGAAAGAAACTGGAGAGGCTGGGGATGCAGCTTAGTGGCAGAGTGCATGTTTACTGTACACGAGGTCCTGGGTTTGATTCCTGGCACTCTCAACCCCCCTATAATAAATAGAAGACTTTAGAGAAACCTCAAGATCCAGATACTGGCAAGTGCTACAACTCAAATTTGTTTCTTTGTAACAAAATTAAACAACTGGGACCAGGTGGTGGTGCTCTGGGTTGAGCACACACATTACAGTGCAACTAGGATCCAGGTACAAGTGGTGAAGCAGGGCTGCAGGTGTCACTCTCCCTTTCTCCCCCTTCCATTTTGATTTCTCTCTCTCTATATATATATGTGTGTGTGTGTGTATACACATACATACATAAATGGAAAGAAAGAGAAACAAGAAATGAAACCACTGAGCTGGTCTCAAAACACTTCGTATTATTTTTTTTAAAAAAATTTATCTGTTAGAAAAAGAGAGAAATTGAGAAGATAAGGGGAGATAGAAGTGGAGAGGGAAAGAAAGACACCTGCAGCCCTGCTTCACCATTCGTGAAGCTCTCCCCCTACAGGTAGGGATCAGGGGCTTGAACCTGGGTCCTTGCGCACTGGAATGTGAGCGCTTAACCAGGTGCTCCACCACCTGACCCCCACTTTGTACTCTTGTTAGCAGCAACCTTCTCTACTTCCTCATATAAGCATGATTCGCCTCAATAATTTCCCTTTATAACGGTGGGTCTCTTGTCAGGCCCTTAGTATTCAAACCAGACTCCTGGAAATGGAGTCCTTTCCTTTTTGCTTTTTTATTTTCCCCCTCAAGTTCAATGCCTCAGGCGGTAAATGTGGAAGGAAGAACAGCCATTGTCTGCAGTGCTGGAGCTTGTAGCAGCTGGGCTTGTCTGCTCCTTTTTGTTTGGAGCGGATAGAGCTGAAGTGGCTCCGGGAAAGGAAACCTTCTGCACAGTTTCTCCTCTGATCCCTGCCTCTTCTTTGGTTGTAGGGTTCAAGTCACCCTCCAGCCTGCCTTTTGGGATCAGAAACTGGGCTGACCCATTGTTATTCTCCTGAAAGGAAGTGTGTGTGTGCTTGTGCTTGGTCTAGTGGTGAGACTGAAGTCTGTTGTCACTTTAAGAGTATTTGTGGGGTGGGAGTTGAGAGGGAGGGGGATGGGGGTGTCAGCAGCAGGCTGCAGGGCTTGTACCCTGAGGCCCTAGGTTTGATCCCTAGCCACTGCTCTCTCATAAAAAAAAAAAAAAAATCGAAGGTGGACATTGTGGAAGGAACCAGGTTCAAGTCCTTGGTCCCCACCTGTAAGGGGAAAGCTTCACAAGTGATTGACACAGGGCACTCTCTTACCCTCTCCCCTTCTATCTCCCCCTCCCCTTTGTCTCTGTTCAATAATAAATAATTAAATAAAAGAATATATATATAGTTAACTGGGGGCCCAGTAGTGACACATTTGATTGAGCACACACATTATGATGCACAAGTACCTGGGTTCAAACCCCTGGTCCCTACCTGCAGGAGGAGTGGTGAAGCGGCTGCAGGTGTCTTTCTCCCTTTTTCCTTCTCTCTTTCCCTCCCCTCTCAATTTCTCTCTATATCTATCCAATAATAAAATAAATACAAATATTTAAAAATTTTTTAAAAATCGGGCAGGGGTAGATAGCATAATGGTTATGCAAAGAGACTCATGCCTGAGGCTTCAAAGTCCCAGGTTCAATCCCCCACACCACATAAGCCAAAGCTTATTAGTACTCTGGTAAAAATAAAAAATAAAATCAAATAAAAATAAAAACAATCTATCTTAAAAAAAAAAAACACCTCAGGGGGTTGGGCTGTAGTGCAGCAGGTTAAGCTCACATGGTGCGAAACTCCAGGACCAACGTAAAGATCCAGGTTCGAGCCCCCAGCTCCCCACCTGCAGGGGGTGTCACTTCACAAGCGGTGAAGAAAGTCTGCAGGTGTCTGTCTTTCTCTCCCTATCTCTGTCTTCCTCTCCTTTCTCCATTTCTCTCTGTCCTATCCGGCAACAACATCAATAACAACAACAATAATAATCACAACAATGATAAAAACAATAAGGGCAACAAAAAAGAGAGGGAGAGGGGGAGAGAGAGGGAGAAGGGGAGAGAGAGGGAAAGGGGAAGAGGGAGAGAGGGGGAGGGAGAGAGGGGGAGGAAGAGGGGGAGAGGGAGAGAGGGGGAGGGAGAGGGGGAGAGGGAGAGGGGGAGAGGGGAAATAAATAAAATATTTAAAAAAACTCATAAGAACAGATATATTTCACAGGGGTTATATGGAAAAGTCACCAAATGCTAGTTTATGAGAAAACAATGTTTGCCTTATAAAATCACACCACTGAACTAGAAATAGTATCCAGCAACTCAGTATTTCTGTGCTGTTGTTACCTGAGACAATTACCAGGTGTTGGGGGGGGGGGTCAGAAGGTTTATTTATACTAATTTGCTTCTGGATATAATAATTCAAAAAGCATTTCTCCTTCATATTAAAATAAGAATATCATCATCGGGGCCAGGTGGTGGCGCACATGATTGAGCACACACATCACAGTGCACAAGGACCCGGGTTCAAGGCCCCAGTCCCCACCTGCAGGGGGAAAGCTTTGCGAGTGGTGAAGCAGGGCTGCAGGTGTCTCTCCCTCTTTATCTTCCCCTTCGCTCTCAATGTCTGACTGTCTCTATCAAATAAAGATAACAAAAAAAACAGTCTCACAAAAATAAAAAAAAAATAATAATAAAATGAATATCGTCATGATTTCAATAGAGACAGAGAAGCCAAAAGAGAGAGAGAAAGATGAGAGAGAGATAGAGAGAGAGAGAGAGAGAGAGACTATCTACAGCACAGAAGCTTCCTTCAATACAGTGAGGGTTGGGCTCGAACCTGCTTTTCTACTCAACTGAGCTGAACCCATTTTATTTATTTATTTGATTACTGTTGACTCATTAAGGCAATGATGATTTACAGGAAGCACTGCCCTTTATACAGGTTACTAGGGGGAGTCGGGCAGTGGCGCAGCGGGTTAAGCACACTTGGCGCAAGGCGCAAAGGATTGGCGTGAGAATCCCTGTTTGAGCCCCCCCCCCCCCCCCCCCCCCCCCCCGCTCCCCACCTGCAGGGGAGTTACTTTGCAAGCGGTGAAGCAGGTCTGCAGGTGTCTGTCTTTCTCTCCCCCTTCTGTCTTCCCCTCCTCTCTCCATTTCTCACTGTCCTATCCAACAACAATGACATCAATAACCACAACAATGTTAAACAACAAGGGCAACAAAAGGGAAAATAAATAAATAAATAAATAAATATTAAAAAATTAAAATATTAAAAAAAAGGTTACTAGGACCCTTGACTCAGCCAGACTTCCAACTGTAGGAGAGACCTCCTTTGCCTCTCAGAGAATCCTCCCTCCCTTTCCCCATAAAAGCTTGGCTCTCTGTCTCCCTGCCTTAATTCTTTTCCGCTGGGAGAAGGAGTACACAATGTTTTATTCATGAGAGCCTCTTTTTGTAGGCACCTTCTTTTAATGATGGATGAAAGAAAACCTGAAACACACACAACCAGCTCACACACCCTTGCCTCCCTCACAGGAAGAATTCTCTGACCTCAGTCCAGTCTTTCTCGGCCTATTCCAGCACCTCCCCACACCCGGTTTTCCTCAGTCTTGTGTGCCACCCAAGACTTTAACACGAGTGACCCCATCTGGAACTTGTCTTTCATTGCCTTATTTCGCGGAGCACAGTTGCTTCTGTTTGGTCCTGAATGGTGCAATATCATTTTTTTTTTTTTCAATTCCCAAGTAGCAATCCAATAAGTACATGTCCCATAATTTTCTTTCTTTCTTTTTAAAAATTTTTATTATCTTTATTTATTTATTGGATAGAGATAGCTAGAAATCAAGAGGGAAGAGGATGATAGAGAGGGAGCGAGACAGAGAGACACCTGCAGCACTGCTTCACTACTCACAAAGATTTCCCCCTGCAGGTGGGGACTGGGGGCTCAAACCTAGGTCCTCTGGTTTCTTCCTGTGTCTCTCTCTTATGAAAAAATAAACCGGGGCACTGGGTGGTGGCCCAGCGGGTTAAGCCACATGGCGTGGAGTGCAAGGACCAGCATAAGGATCCCAGTTAAGCCCCCCCCCAACCCCTACTCTCCTTCTGTAGAGGGGTCGCTTCACAAGTGGTGAAGCAGGTCTGCAGGTGTCTCTCTTTCTCTCCCCCTCTCTGTCTTCCCCTCCTCTCTCCATTTCTCTCTGTCCTATCCAACAACAATGACCGCAATAACAATGACAATAATAAGAACAACAATAAACAACAAGGACACAAAAGGGAAAAAATAGCCTCCAGGAGCAGTGGATTTGTAGTGCAGGCAGAGTCCCAGTGATAACCCCGGAGGCAAATCAATCAATCAATCAATCAATAAACCAGGACAAGGAGACAACATGATGGTTCTGCAAAGGACTTTTATGCCGGAGGCTCTTGAGGTCCCAGGTTCAACCCCCAACACCAACATAAGTCAGAACTGAGCAGTGCTCTGGCTAAAAAAAAGAGAGAGAAAGAAAAGAAACAAATCAATATTTACAAAAATAAAGCTATAAAAAAAGTCTACAGACACAAAGAATTTGAATTTGATTATATCTGACATATCTTCCAGTTGGAAAAGACCTATTTAACTGTGGCCTGGGAGGTGGTGCACTGGAGAGGGTGTTGGACTCTGAAGCATGAGGTCCTGAGTTCAATCCCTGGCATCATATGTTCCAGTGTTATGGTCTGGTCCTGTTTTTGTTCCCCTCTCTCTTTCTCATAAGTAAATAAAAATTTGAAAATGTGGGCCAAGTGGAGGTGTACCTGGTTAAGCGCACAAATGACAGTCCAGAAGGACCCAAGTTCAAGCCCCTGGTCCTCACTTGCAGGTGGAAAGCTTCATGGATGGTGACGCAGATCAGCAGTTGTCTCTCTGTCTCTTTCTCTTCCAACTCCAGCGTTATTGCTGGAGCTCGGTGCCTGCACTACAAATCCACTACTCCTGGAGGCCATTTTTTTTCCCCCATGTTGTTGCTGTTGTTGGATAGGACAGAGAGAAATGGAGAGAGGAGGGGAAGACAGAGTGGGGAGGAGAAAGATAGACACCTGCAGACCTGCTTCCCCATCTGTAAAGTGACTTCCCCACTGCAGGTGGGGAGCCAGGGGCTGAACTGAGATCCTTATGCGGGTCCTTGGGCTTTGTGTCATGTGCACTTAACCAGGTGTGCTACCACCCAGTCCCCTCTCTGTCTCTTTCTATCTCTTCCATCTTTTTCAGTCATAAATAAAGAAAATAAAAAAAAAAGGTAATGTGCACTTGATTAAAGCTTACCCCATGCTGCCTGTCGGATCTGTAGTTGAAGCCCCAGCCCCTACTTGCCCCTCCCCAAAGTGGCCTCTGAACCAGAGATCAGGCCTTTGAGTCTGTGAGAAACTTTCCTCTGGCTGTTATCCCCCATGTACACATTTCTGCTCACACACTTTAGACTAACCACCTCTCAGACTTTTGCAAACAAGACGCTCTGCTTTTGTCTGTGCCTCCTCACGGCTGCAGACCCACCATTAACCTCAAGTGAGACTTTGGATGGACAGATGGCAATCTCCTCCATCAAGTCTAGTAACCCCACTTCAACCCACACCAAGAAGGACTCAGTCCTTGAGTTTGGAGTGTTGTACCAAAGTAAAAAACCGGGGGTTGGGGGTGGGGTTAGATTTTCAGCTCCACTGTAGGGGAGTAGGGACACAGACCTTTGGTGGTGGGAATAGTGTTAATATATGCTCCTATTAACTTATAGTATTATAAATCACTAATCATTGTGAGAGGGGAAAATAAATTGAAT
Organism: Erinaceus europaeus; assembly: GCF_950295315.1. Lineage (NCBI taxonomy): Eukaryota > Metazoa > Chordata > Mammalia > Eulipotyphla > Erinaceidae > Erinaceus > Erinaceus europaeus. The sequence goes on along the minus strand of NW_026648139.1, from coordinate 17,961 downwards.
GTCTTGAGCTTTTTAATGCATAGACTTCAGTTCTGAGATATTCCTTCAATCTAAGCACTTAAGGTTTCAAATTAGTAAACTGATTGAATTTTAACATTGGGCTTAAATTGTTAATGCATTCCTAATAATGACTTTTTAAAAAAAATAATTTATTTACTTAATTAATGAGAAAGATAGGAAGAGAAAGAACCAGACATCACTCTGGCACATGTGCTGCCGGGGATCGAACTCGGGACCTCATGCTTGAGAGTCCAAAGCTTTATTACTGTGCCACCTCCCGGATGACACTTTTGTTTGTTTGTTTTTAAATACTAAATCACCATTAATCTTAGACCAAGGAGACCAGAAGCAACCAGTCTTGTCAGTATATAAGGTATAGTTATTTGTAAATAGCTTAAAATGACATAAATCATGGTAAGGTCTTGTATAGTACAGCAAATCCTAACCATGGGATTTTTCAAAGTCAACCAAGTTCCCAAATAAGTTGGTTATAGTAATAATTAATTATCTGTTGCCTTCTTAAACTCTAAGACAGCAGGAACTTTCCTCATTCTCTATAAAACCCATATTTCGGGGAGTCGGGTGGTAGCACAGTGGGTTAAGCGCACGTGGTGCAAAGCACAAGGACCGGCATAAGGATCCTGGTTCAAGGCCCCAGCTCCCCACCTGCAGGGGAGTTGCTTCACAAGCGGTGAAGCAAGTCTGCAAGTGTCTCTTTCTCTCCCCCTCTGTATCTTCCCCTTTTCTCTCCATTTCTCTCTGTTCTTCTATCCAATAACAATGACATCAATAACAACAGTAATAACTACAACAATAAAACAACAAGGGCAACAAAAGGGAATAAAAAAAACAACACCCATATTTCTCCCAGTCCTGGAACCTCTGGGACTTTGCTCATTTTCCTTCACACTTCTCTGGATCCAGACCATTTGATCCTGCATCTGCTGAGCTCAACCAACTCAGTACAACCAGTGCTACCTCAACATGTTTCACTTTGGACTGTGTCCAGAGACATCAGGCATGGGATGTCAACTCTTCAGTTCCAGTGCTCTGCCACCAAGTTGCAGATGCCTACCATGATACCACTCTGAATTCCCTGGGCAGACGACCTCACCATGTGTCCTAGAACCCCACCTCTCCAGAGCCCTGCCCCACTAGGGAAACAGAGAGACAGGCTGGGGGGATGGGTCCACCTGCCAACGCCCATGTCCAGCAGAGAAGCAATTACAGAAACCAGGCTTTTGACTTTCTGCACTCCATAAAAAAAATTTTTATGTGGTCCAGGAGGTGGCGCAGTGGCTAAGGCACTAGACTCTCAAGCATGAGGTCCTGAGTTCAATCCCTGGCAGCATAAGTACCAGAGTGATGTCTGGTTCTTTCACTCTCTCCCCTATCTTTCTCATAAATAAATAAAATCTTTTAAAAAATTTTTTTATATTTATTTTCCCTTTTGTTGTCCTTGTATTTATTATTGTTGTAGTTATTGTTGTTGTTATTGATGTTGTCTTTGTTAGATAGGATAGAGAGAAATGGAGAGAGGAGAGGAAGACAGAGAGGGGGAGAGAAAGACAGACACCTGCAGACCTATGAAGCAACCCCCCCTGCAGGGGGGGAGCCAGGGGCTCAAACAGGATCCTTATGTCTTCTTGCACTTTGTGCCACGTGTGCTTAACCCGCTGCACTACCACCCAGCTCTCCCCATAAAAATCATCATCCAGAGGGATAAAGAATAAAGAAGCTTCCAATAGAGGGCATGGGATACAGAACTCTGGTGGTGGGAATTGTATGGAATTGTACCCTTCTTATCCCACAATCTTGTCAGTCATTATGAAATCACTAATAAAAGAAGGACTCAGTCCCAAGGGTGTGGGCTGCTTCTACAGAGGGTGAAAAGAAATGGCAAAGTTAGGGAGCTGGGTGGTAGCACAGCAGGTTAAGCGCGTGTGGATCAAAGTGCAAGGACCAGCGTAAGGATCCCGGTTCGAGCCCCCGGCTCCCCACCTGCAGGGGAGTCGCTTCACAAGTGGTGAAGCAGGTCTGCAGGTGTCTTGTCTTTCTCTTCCCCTCTGTGTCTTCTCCTCCTCTCTCCATTTCTCTCTGTCCTATCCAACAACAACGATATCAGTAATAAAGACAACAATAAAAAAACAACTAAGGGCAACAAAAGGGAATAAATAAATATTAAAAAAAAAAAGAAATGGCAAAGTTAGAGACAGAGACCAACCAGTCCGGTGTTGGTGATGTGTGTGCATGTATGTGTTGTATTTGCATTTGCGTGCTCAGAATACCTGCTGGAGGGGAAGGGCAGCCACATAGCTCACACTTAGGGGAGCAGCCGTGAGCCCAAGTGGAACCCTCCTCATAGACTGACTGTCTGCAGAAAGAAAAGCCCTGAGTGCCGCTGTCATGGGGAAAGGACTGACCTGATGCATTATGTAAAGCTTTCCCAGCCTGGCTAGTCGTGCAAGCGTTTTAGCTCTTTTCTCCTCCCCAGGGAGACTCAGGGCCAGATGCAGCCTGGGGTGGCTTTAGTGTGCCTCTCAGGCCTTCAGAAGCACTGAGGGTGGAGCACTGTTTCCTAGGACCGGGGAGGGGGCTCAGCAGAAAGGTGCAGGATTGGTGTGAGTGAGGCCCCAGGTTCATCTCGCCCCACACACACCTCTGGATTTCTTTCTTTCTCTCTCATTTTTTCCTTTTATGTATTTATGTATTTGTTTATTTGTATTGCCATCAGGGTTATCGCTGGGGCTCAGTGCCAGCACTATGAATCCACCACTGCTACTGGCCATTTTTTCCTTTGTTTTTCTTTCTGTTTTATTTAACAAAATAGAGAGAAATTGAGAAGGGTGGGGGAGTTATAGTGGGACAGAGAGAGAGAAAGATAGACACCTACAGACCTACTTCATGGCTTGTGAAGCTCACCCCCTGCTGGTGGCAAGCAGGGGCTCAAACCTAGGCTGTTGTGTATGGTGACAATATTTGATTTATTAGTTTATTGGCTAGAGACAGAAAATTTAAGAGGAAAGGGGGAGATGGGGAGACACGTGTAGCACTGCTTCACCACTTATGAAGGTCTCCCCCTGCATGCAGGGACCAAGGGCTTGAACCTGGGTCCGTGTGCATAGTAATATGTGTGTTCAACCAGGTGAGTCACTGCCCACCCTACTTATTATTATGTGAATATTTTATTTTCTTATTTTTTGAATTGCTCTAACTGAATCTTTCCTGAACACCATGAAAGGACACAGACTCCCAGACTCTGTTTAATATTAATGTTTCATTGTTCCTTACCTTTAAAAAGCATACATCTAAAACAACAAGGCCAATAAAAGGGAATAAATAAATAAATAAATATTTTAAAAAATTATACATCTATAGAGTTAGGCGGTAGCACAGCGGGTTAAGCACAGGTGACGCAAAGCACAAGGACTGGCTTAAGGATCCCGGTTCGAGCCCCCAGCTCCCCACCTGCAGGGGAGTCGCTTCACAGGCAGTGAAGCAGGTCTGCAGGTGTCTGTCTTTCTCTCCCCTTCTCTGTCTTCCCCTCCTCTCTCCATTTCTCTCTGTTCTATCCAACAACGATGACATCAGTAACAACAACAACAATAATTACAACAAGGGCAACAAAAGGGAATAAATAAATAAATAAATAAAAACAATTTTAAATAAAAAATTATACATCTAACATAAAGAAAACAATTAAAACCATGATTCTATTGTTTAAATTTATTATTGGATAGAGAGAGAAATTGAGAAGAGGAGGGAGGAGAGATAGAGAGGGAGAGTAACAAAGACAGCTGCAGCCCTGCTTCACCACTCATGAAGCTTCTCTCCTGCAGGTAGGGACCAGGGGTTTGAACCTGGGGCCTTGTGCACTGTAGTGTGAGTGCTTAACCTGGTGCACCAATGCCTGCGCCCCATGATTCTATTTTTAAGATTTGTTAAGGTTAAGCGCACGTGGCACAAAGTGCAAGGACTGGCACAAAGACCAGCATAAGGATCCCGGTTCAAGCCCCTGGCTTCCCACCTGCAGGGGAGTCGCTTCACAGGCAGTGAAGCAGGTCTGCAGGTGTCTATCTTTCTCTCCCCCTCTCTATCTTCCCCTCCTCTCTCCATTTCTCTCTGTCCTAACAACGACATCAATAACAACAACAATAACAATAAAAAACAAGGGCAACAAAAGGGAAAATAAATATTTAAAAAAAATTTATTAATTAAAATATTTATTTCTCTGTCTATTGGATAGAAACTGAGAAATTGAAATGGGTTGAGGGAAGATAGAGAAGGAGAGAGACATCTGCAACTCTGCTTCACCACTCCCTCCCTGCAGTTGGGGATTAGGAGCTTCAATTTGAGTCCTTGTGTATGTGAATGTGTTTGCTCCACAGGGTGCACCGCCACCAAGCCCCCATTTAAAAAATGTTAATCAGAGCACACTGTCAGGCTGGAGTAGTGGCTCTGCCTGTGGACTCTGAGACCGACACTTTTCAGGATCAAAATCTGTCCTTCCCAGAAGCTGGTGATTCACTGGGAAAGGAAAAAAAAAAAAAAGCTCTTTTCAACAAGGGTAACAAACAAAAGGGAACAAATAAATTTAAAATTAAAAAAAAAAAAGTCAATCAGAGCAGTATTGAAAAGTTGTGCCAAGGATTGAACTTGGGACCTTGGAGCCTCAGGTCTGAAAGTACTTTGCCTCCAGGGTTATCGCTGGGGCTTGGGTGCCTGCACTAGGAGTCCACTGCTTCTGCTCCTGGAGGCCATTTTTTTCACTTTTGTTGCCCTTGTTGTTCATCGAAACTTTACATCAGGCTCAACCTGATGCTGTTGACTGGCTACGGAAGAAAGGCAAACGCTAGAAGAAGAATCGTTGCTATTACTATTATTGTTGTTATTGCTGTTGTTATTGTTGGATGGGACAGAGAGAAATGGAGAGAGGAGGGGAAGACAGAGAGGGGGAGAGAAAGATAAGACACCTGCAGACCTGCTTCACCGCCTGTGAAGTGACTCCCGGGCAGGTGGGGGTCCGGGGGCTTGAACCTGGATCCTTACACTGGTCCTTGTGCTTCCGGGGGCTTGAACCTGGATCCTTACACTGGTCCTTGTGCTTCGCGGCACCTGCGCTTAACCCGCAAAGACCGGCGTAAGGATCCCGATTCCAGCCCCCGGCTCCCCACCTGTAGAGGTGTTGCTTCACAGGTGGTGAAGCACGTCTGCAGGTGTCTATTTTTCTCTCCCCTTCTCTGTCTTCCCCTCCTCTCGATTTCTCTCTGACCTATCCAATAACAATAGCAGTGGTAACAATAACAATAAGGGTAACAAAATGTAGAAAATAGCCTCCAGGAGCAGTGGATTTGTAATGCAGGCACCAAGCCCCATCAATAATACTAGAAGCAGAACAACAACAAAAAAATTCTATCTTTCTTTCTTTTGATATATATATATATATATATATATATATATATATATAATTTTACTTTTTCATTGGATAAACAGAGAGAGGGGAACTAAAATGCAAGGGGAAAACAGAAGGAGAGAGGAGAGAGACACTTTCAGCACTACTCACCATTCATGAAGCTCCCCCCCACCCCTGGCCCCGAATAGGTGGAGACTGGGGGCTTGAACCGTAGTTCTTGCACATGGTAACATATGCGCTTTACCAGGTGCACACACCCCAGCACTGAAGCTTCCCCCAGTGTGGGGGGAACCGGACTTGAACCAGGTGAGCTACCTTACCAACCCCCTGCTTGTGGTTTAGAAGACAGAACAGGTAGTCCGGGAGGTGGCTAAGGAACTAGACTTTCAAACATGAGGTCCTGAGTTCAATCCCCGGCAGCACATGTACCAGAGTGATGTCTGGCTCTCTCTTTCTCCTCCTATCTTTCTCATTAATAAAATAAATAAAATCTTTAAAAAAAAAAAAAAAAAAGAAGACAGTGAGACGACTCTTCCCTTGTTATACCACCCTTAGAGTAACTCCCATTGTTGGGAGACATTTGTCTCTGTCTTTCCTTAACGTAGAACTTTCCTTTTTTTTTTTTTTTTTTTTTTGGTGTGTGTGTATGTATGTTGCGGGGGGGCAACACACATGAGTTATCTGGGCATTTTGCCCAGCTTGGTTTAATTTCTGTTTATTTGTGAAGTGTCTTTGATGGCATTATGCTTATTAAGTCACTGCTGTTATTAACCGCCTCTAATCATCAGTCTGGAATTACAACTATAACAACCCCCCCCCCCCAGCTGTGAAGATGGGGTACATGGTGGGACCAGATTTCTCCTCACCCCAGAGCCCCTCTGTTGGGTTGTCTTCTCCAGTACATTGCTGTTGTGAAGTCAGAGCAAGCCTCTCCTCCTGTGAGCATGGCAGCGTCCTGCCTTCTTGTTGTCATCTGCGGGGTCTGTCACCAACCTTATTTCCTCCCCTGAAACCTTCTTGCCACCAGGGACCTTCACAGGAGACGGGAGTTGACTTCGTCATTCTTGGTAGTTGAGTAGGTGAGTTCCATTTTTGCCCAGTTGAGTCCCTTAGATCCTTAGTTTTTCAACTTTCCCTTTCTTCTCCTTCTTCTTCATTAGAGACAGAAAGGCATAGAGAAAGAAAGAGATCACAGCATTGAAGCTTCCTTCAGTGTGGTGGGGCTGGGCTTGAACCTGGGTCATGGCAAAGCAGTGCACTGTCCAAGTGAGCTATTTTGTCAGCCTAAGCCTCTCCTCTCCGTTCTTGCTGTTAGCTGAGTCCTCTTACAGGGGGCCTCAGCTCTGGGCAACCTGGACTTCCTCCCAGCGTGATAGCGGGTCTCAGAGTAACTGTGCTGTGGACATAGTGGGCAATGGTCAAGTGTGCCAAAGCGGGGAGCCGCGGAGCTTAGCTATGCTGGGGCCCACTCAGGTGCTTGAACATGCCTTTCTAGTGATACAGATATTTCACTACCTGGGGTCTGAAGAGACAGCATAATGGCTCTGCAAAAGACTCTCATGCCTGAGGCTCTGACATCCCAGGTTCAATCCCCAACACCTCCAGAAGCCAGAGCTGAGCAATGCTCTCTCTCTTTCTCTCTCTCTCTCTCTCTGTGTATATATATGTGTGTGTCTTTCTCTCTGTATGCCTCTCATTAAAAATAAATTAATGAAATTTTATTTATTTATTAATATTTATTTATTTTCCCTTTTGTTGCCCTTGTTTTTTATTGTTGTTGTAGTTATTAGTGTTGTTATTATTGATGTGGTTGTTTTCAGATAGGACAGAGAAAATTGAGAGAGGAGCGGAAGACAGAGAGGAGGAGAGAAAGATAGGCACCTGCAGACCTGCTTCACCACCTGTGAAGTGACTCCCCTGTAGTTGAGCCAGGGACTCAAACCAGGATCCTTACACTGGTCCTTGCACTTTGTGCCACATGTGCTTAACCTGCTGCACTACTGCCCGACTCCTATGAAATATTGTTGAAATAAAAAAAGATCGACTAGGGAAATAGCATAGTTCTTGTGCAAAAGCACACTTTTTAATTTTTTTTTTTTAAACAAATGAGATACAGAGAGAAAGACCAGGGCACTGCTCACCTCTGGTTTATGGTGGTGCTGGGAATTGAACCTGGGATCACAGAGCCTCAGGCTTGGAAGTCTTTTTCAGAACCATTATGTTGTCTCCCCATGCTACAAAAGAACTTTCATGACTGAGGCTCCAAAGCTCCAGGTTCAATCCCCTGCACTACCATAAGTCAGAGCTAAGCAGTGCTCTCTCTGTTCCCTCTGTATTATCTTTCCTTAAAGATAACTTCTTTGAAGAGCCTTTCAGTTTTGTTTGTGTGTATGTTTTTGTCTCTCACTTCAATTGTCACATATAGATGTTTATTATTCTGTACCTTGGATTTCTGTGGTCATGTAGCACAAACAGATTGAGAGCGCACAGAGTCCTATTCGACACATTTTCATTACTCTCAGTTTACCATTTTTGTTTCTTGAGGAGAAGATTCTAGAAGGGGAATTTGTGACTCGGGCTCTAATTTAGCATATAATCCTCTGTAGATGACATGAATGTCCATCCCTACCTGACGGCTGTGAGGAAATGCCTGCCAGCGTTTCAAGGATTCTCTCTCTCTCTCTCTCTCTGCCCATCTGATAGCCAGTACATACTAATGGGATTGACAGAGATTTGTTGTCAGGTCAAGCACATTTGAGCCGGTTTACTGGCCACTAAAATTTCCCTATTTGTGACTGCTTTCTCTCTTTCTCTCTTTGTTTTTTAATTTCCATTTCATTTTGTCATTTTTTTCTCTGAGCTTTTCTCTCTCCTGTTGATTTGTGAGGCCTTTCTGAATAGGTCTGACATGGCATCACATTGCTTATGCATTTGGATCAGGACTCTTGCGTTCTACTTATCATATTTTTTCTTTATCATGGCCCACTTTTTTTTTCCCTCTCTCCTGATGTTACTTTCTTCTTCCATGATTCTTTAAAAAAATTACATATGGATTTGGGAGACAACATAATGGCTATGCAAAAGACTTTCATGCCTGAGGCTCTGAGGTCCCAAATTCAATCCTCAGCGCCACCATAAACCAATGCTGAGGGAACCGTGTGGTGGTGCACCTGGTTGAGCACACATGTTACAATGTGCGAGGACCCAGGTTTGAGTCCCCAGTCCCCTCCTGCAAGGCGAAAGCTTCACAAGTGGTGAAGCAGGTCTGCAGGTGTCTCTCTGTCTCTCTCTCTATCAACCCCTCCTCTCTCAATTTCTGCCTGTCTCTATCTAATAAACAAATAAAGACAGTAAAAAAAAAAAGACAAAACCCTAAAGACAGAAAATTAGTGATTGCCAGAAGCTTGGAGTAGAGAAGTAACTTTGAATTCAGAGACTGACTTCTTGTTTGGGCTGATGTCAATATCATAGAAATCTGAGTATACTTAAAAAAAAAAAAACAGTGCTGAGCAGTGCTCTAGTCTGTCTCTTACTAAAATAAAATAAACTATTTTAAAAAAGAGAAAGAAAACTCACTCTTTAAAAGAAAATTGCTCAGAAACTACACACATACATGAGATATAAATACATACATAAAAGTTATGCAACTTTTTTTTTTTTTTTTGCAGCACAGTGTAACTTTTGTCCTCTTAACCTAACCTGCTCCTCACTGTAAGTCCTTAAAAGGAGTCTTCTGGATATTACAGTGGCCAATGTTTAATTACACAAGTATCTGAAAGTTGAGAGATAGGCGGACTGTTTAAGAAGGCGTTAGGGCTTTATCTTAATTTATAGGATTACATATACTTGGGATGACAATTCAGCCACCACACTTAGCCAGTTTTTGTTGATTCTAAAAGTACAAAAATCAAGACTTAAAGTTAGTTTTGGGTGAAAGAGGTAGCAAAGCACAACTGAGGCTCTGTTTTCCAGGCTCAATCCCTGGGCTGAGTAATGGTTGAAAAAGAAAAGAATTAGGGCTAGGGAGATAACATCATGGTTCTGCAAAAAGACTGTCATGCCTGAGGTTCAGAGGTCCTAAAGTCAGTCCCTAGCACCACCCTAAACCAGAGGTGAGCAAGATCTCTCTGTATCTTTCTCTCTGTCTCTATCTCAGAAATCAGAAATAAATAAAATATTTTTTAAAATCACTTGAAGAACAATTTTTTAAAATATATTTAAAGAGTGAGTTGTGCTTCAGTCAAAACTTTCTTTTTAGCTCATATATAGTGAAAAAAAAAAACCCCAAACAAATAGTATTTGAATTGTAGAGACTGCAGAGGTAAATTGGGAGGCAAAGATGTCTTTGAATACCTGCCTCTTCCTAACACTCATACTTGTCTGGGTAAATGGAGACATTATGATTTTTTCTTGTATTGAAAAGATTCAAAGGGGCTGGATGGTGACACACCAGGTTAAGCGCACATAGTATAAAGCTTAAGGACCCATGTAAGGATCCCAGTTCAAGCCACCAGTTCTCCACTTGCAAAGGGAGGGGGGGAGACACACACACTACTTCACAATAATTGAAGTAGGTCTTCAGGTGTCTGTCTTTCTCCCTCTCTGTCTTCCCCTCTCCTCTCAGTTTCTCTCTGTCCTGTCAAAAAAAAAAGAAAGAAAAAGAAATCCCAATAATGAGCTTTTAGTCTGTACACATGTTTTAGTGTGAAATTATATATGTATGTATGTATTTATGTATGTATGTATGTATATCCCAGATATTCGACTGATATTGTCTAAAGAAATTTTACTTACCTAGAAAATACCTGCGTTGTATTACATTGAATATAATAACACAGTTTCTTCACCCATTTCTTAGTGGGCATTTAGATTGTAAAACTCAAATTGAAGGAATATATTGGGGGGCAAGGTGGAACACATAATGGTTATGCAGAGAGATTCATCTCTGAGGCTCCAAAGTCCCAGGTTCAATGCCTCCTTCCCACCCTCACCATAAACCAGAGCTGAGCTTTGCTCTGGGGAAAAAAATCTATTGAAAAAGGATCATAGGCATGCTTGGTAATATCTTTAGTTCTCTCTTTCTTTCTTTCTCCCTTTCTTTCTTTCTCTTTTTTTTTAATTGAGAGGGGAGGGGAAGATAGAGAGGCAGAGAGAAACATATAGAAACCTGCAGATCTGCTTCACCACTTGTGAAGCAGCCCCCTTGCAGATGGGGAGCTGGGGGCTTGAACTGGAATCCTTGTGCTGGTCCTTACTCTTTGCATTATGTGCGATTAGCCCAGTGCACCACCGCCCGTCCCCCTCTTTAGTTATTTCTAAAAACTATTTATTTATTTTTATTTTGTTTTATTTTAACCAGAGCACTGTTCAGCTCTGGCTTATGGTGGACAGGGGGTTGAACCTGGGACTTTGGAGCCTCAGGCATAAGAGTCTGTTCGCATAACCATTATGCTATCTATTGCCCACCTAAAAACTAATTTTTTAAAAAAAATATTTATTTTATTTATTTATTCCCTTTTGTTGCCCTTGTTGTTTTATTGTTGTAGTTATTATTGTTGTTGTTGTTGTTGGATAGGACAGAGAGAAATGGAGAGAGGAGGGGAAGACAGAGAGGAGGAGAGAAAGATAGACACCTGCAGACCTGCTTCACCACCTGTGAAGCGACTCTCCTGCAGGTGGGAAGCCGGGGTTCGAACCAGGATCCTTATGCCGGTCCTTGTGCTTTGCGCCACCTGCGCTTAACCCGCTGCGCTACAGCCCGACTCCCCCTAAAAACTATTTTTATATGCTTTGAAAAATATTTTTCCTCTCAAGGAAACAAACAATAATAATATTTATAGTACTTAGTGTAGTTTATTTTTAGGTAGGATAACAGTTTTCAGATATGTGTCATTTAACCTACTAAAGAGGCACCTTGCAGAAAGTACATCTTGCTCACTTTATTTTTATTCATGATCTAATAATGGTATACAGGACTTTTTTGCAAGTTCATGTGTTTCAGTTTTTTTTTTTTTTTTACTAGAGCATTGCTTAGCTTTGGTTTATGGTGGTTTAGGGGATTGAACCTGGGACTTTAGAGCCTCAGGCATGAGAGTCTCTTTGCATGACCATTATGCTATCTACAGGGGTTTCAGTTCTCTAGATTCCACATCTGAGTGAAACCATCTGCTAGTTGCCTTTAATCTCTCTCTACTTATTTCACTAAGCATCATCATCTCCAGTTCCATCCATTCTGTCTCAAAGTAAGCAATATCATCTTTTCTGATGGCAGAATTGTATTCCATGATGTATATATCCCATAACCTCTTCAAGAAATTCATCTGTCACTTGTAGATGAGCTGCTTCCATTCTTTGCTAGTGTGATATCTCAACTCATTTAAACCATGCAAGTGCCTGAGTCTGACTGGAATTCACTTTCATAACCCTGAAAGAGGTTTAAACGATGGATTAATTGAGATTGTGATCATGTACAACAAGAAAAACTGGATATAGTTTATTAAAATAATTCTCTTAAAACATTTCCTTTCCCTGTGCATGCCTGAAATATCTTCAGTTACTCAACTTTAAGCATCAGCCAGGTCTGAAACAATGTTCACTTATTTTCAAAACTCCCTAGAAGTAAATGTCAGCTCATAGTCTACTGTTTCAGGAGTTGCGAGCACAATAAGTGGTATTGGCTTCCAAGGACAGAAATGAGCTTTTCTTTCCCTAAAAATTGGGGCCTTTCATGCTGGAGGAATTCCTCAGAGCAGAAGGTGCTACATTCTTCACCCAAAACTCAGAGAAGATTTTCAAAGCGAAACATTCTTTTGTATCTTTGAAGCCCTGGCAAATCAAAGGCATTTCTCTTAAGCTGGTTTACACCCAGGCCTGCGGGTGGGGCACTAATAAGGAACAAACACATTAGCACCAAAAGGAAATGATAATTAGAAACGTAATCTTAATCACTTTAATCCAGAGACCACAGGCTGAGGGGCTCAGCTAGCCTGGCCAGTGGATGTTTCAGTGATGTAAAAGTCACATTCAGTCGAGCAAAATGGTGTTCTGGTGGGTCATTTGCATGTGAAAACGGGTGGTCTTGGCACAAAAGGTGTATAATACCTTTTGTTGGGAAGCTGGGAAGGTGGTACTTCTCTGAAACTGTTAATGGAGGTTGAGAAGCTCAACTCTCAGGATTTATCCTTCCAGTTAGAAGTTAAGCACCAAGTGCTTGAAAGGCCCATTGATTTTACTCAGAAGTGATGTATTATAATGGCGTTCTCAGGTTTCTGGTTTTACTTATGGGTAGCCAGCCACTGTCTTAGTATGGAGAACAAAAAGAGAGTTGGGAGCGGGAGGGACAGTAAGAAGAAAGAGTAGGTGACACTCATAGGTTTAAACTCTCCAGCATCCACTTCAAGTTGCAAAGGAGCAATATTGTGAGCGAAAAGCAAGGAGTTGAATGCCCTGGATCCTATAACAGGAGGGGTGACTTGGTTCTAGGTCTACATTTTAGAGAAAGTGCCCCAAGATATCCTCAGATGTATAGTTACTGATTGTTTCTCTCTCTCTAAAATTTTTTTTCTAAGGTTTTATTCATTCATGAGAAAGACAGGAGAGAGAAAGAACCAGACATCACTCTGGTACATTTGCTGCCGGGGATTGAACTCAGGACCTCATGGTTGAGAATCCAGTGCTTTATCCACTGCGTCACCTCCCGGACCACATGTTTCTTTTTTTATGTCTGAGACAGAGAGAGAGAAAGAGAGGGGAGACCAGAGCATCCCTTTGACACATGCAATGCTGAGGATGGAACTAAGGACCTCAGTCTTGAGAGTCCAGTGCTTTAACCACTGTGCCACCTCCCAGGCCGGCAAATTAAATTAGCAGTTGCGACGTGGTAGAAGCTGTGCTCCTACAGGCTTGGTGGCAGGATGTAGTTCATTCCGCATGAAGCGGGACCCTGAGAGCAATCCTCAGAAATCTCAGTTCCTGAGCTTCATAGTTGTTTACAAGAGAGACCCAAGGTGTAGCTGAACAGCTACAGATCTGCCTCTTTCCACAAACCCATTTATTTCTTAATAATTTTTCAGCCAGCAGATTGAAGTGCTCATGTAGCCAATAGAGGTGGGGCAGGCTGGGAGGAGGTGCAATGGATAAAGTGTTGGACTCTCTCAAGCCCGAGGTCCTGAGTTCCATCCCCAGCACTCAATGGGTGGGAGTAATACTCTAGTTCTCTCACCTCTCTGTGTCTCTTGTTAAGAAATAAGCAGATTTTTAAAGGGGAGGGGTTGTACGGTCACCATACTCAAGGTCTAAGCCTCCCCCTCACACCTGTACAGGGGTGGGGTGGGGGTAGGGGGAGTTTTGTGAGAGGTGAGGCAAGTACTATATGTTCCTCTTCCTCTCTATCTCCCCTTCCCCTTGCAGTTTCTGTCTGTCCTATTGAAGAAAGAAACAGAGAAAGAAATGGCCACTGGGAGCCGAGCCCCATCAGTAACCCTGGAAGAAATTAAAAATAAACAAACATAAATAAGGAAGGAAGGAAGGAAGGAAGGCAGTCATCCTGCAGACTGTGTGTGGGTTGCCAAACACACATCCGTGTTTAGACACTTAGCCCGGGTCTACACTGCATGTGTTGCCCCAAAGCCTTCACCATACCCACTATCCTGCCCTGGCAGCCTCTGAGCCCAGGCACAGCTGCTTTGTTAGAGGCCTTGAGGGCCTTGGGCTTGTGGAGTTGGGGGGCCCTAGCTTTTTTTTGGGTGGCATTGCTGTGGAAGGGAGTCATCCTAGGGTGCTTTGAGGAGCCAGAGAGAAAGGCTGTGTACACTGCAGGGCAGGGTCTAGAGGAAGCCAGAGGCACCTAGTGTTGAAAACTCAATGGCCCTGAGCACAAGTATCTCTCATCCCCCTCTTTAATTTTTAAAAAATATTTATTTATTTTAAGTGTAAATTTTATTTATTTATTTATGAGCAAGATACAGAGAAGATAGATAGACAGACAGACAGACAGAACAGAGGGCACTGCTCATCTCCGGTTTATGGTGGGTAATACTGGGGATTAAACCTGGGACCTCAGAGCCTCAGGCATAAGAGTCTTTTGCAGAAGCATCCTGGCCCCTCCTTCTTTTAAGACCCCCCCCCAATGGGAATCAGAATGCAGGGCCTCATGCAAGCGAAGCCTGTGGTCTTGTTCTGAGCTCCCTCCCAGGCTAGTTCCCAAGCCTGGGTTTGAGGGTAGTGCAGGCCTTATGTCCGTTCCTCTTCTCTCCAAGGAACTCTTCTCTCTGAGAACTAGGGTTCATCTGGTGAGGACAAGGATCCTCAACTGAGCTTCTGGGGGTGCAGTGTAGACATAGGCCAGTGGATCCCTTCTCACACACACACACACACACACACACACACACACACACACACTGAACACCTCCTAAGACATGAGTCGTCACACACACACACACACACACACACTGAACACCTCCTAAGACATGAGTCGTCACACACACACACACACACTGAACACCTCCTAAGACATGAGTCGTCACACACACACACAGACACACACACACACACACACTGAACACCTCCTAAGACATGAGTCGTCACACACACACACACACACACACACACACACACACACACTGAACACCTCCTAAGACATGAGTCGTCACACACACACACACACACTGAACACCTCCTAAGACATGAGTCGTCACACACACACACACACACACACACACACACACACTGAACACCTCCTAAGACATGAGTCGTCACACACACACACACACACACACTGAACACCTCCTAAGACATGAGTCGTCACACACACACACACACACACACACACACACTGAACACCTCCTAAGACATGAGTCGTCACACACACACACACACACACACACACACACTGAACACCTCCTAAGACATGAGTCGTCACACACACACACACACACACACACTGAACACCTCCTAAGACATGAGTCGTCACACACACACACACACACACACACACTGAACACCTCCTAAGACATGAGTCGTCACACACACACACACACACACACACACACACACACACACACTGAACACCTCCTAAGACATGAGTCGTCACACACACACACACACACACACACACTGAACACCTCCTAAGACATGAGTCGTCACACACACACACACACACACACACACACACTGAACACCTCCTAAGACATGAGTCGTCACACACACACACTGAACACCTCCTAAGACATGAGTCGTCACACACACACACACACACACACACACACACTGAACACCTCCTAAGACATGAGTCGTCACACACACACACACACACACACACACTGAACACCTCCTAAGACATGAGTCGTCACACACACACACACACACACACACACACACACACTGAACACCTCCTAAGACATGAGTCGTCACACACACACACACACACACTGAACACCTCCTAAGACATGAGTCGTCACACACACACACACACACACACACTGAACACCTCCTAAGACATGAGTCGTCACACACACACACACACACTGAACACCTCCTAAGACATGAGTCGTCACACACACACACACACACACACACACACACACACACTGAACACCTCCTAAGACATGAGTCGTCACACACACACACACACACACACACACTGAACACCTCCTAAGACATGAGTCGTCACACACACACACACACACACTGAACACCTCCTAAGACATGAGTCGTCACACACACACACACACACACACACACACACTGAACACCTCCTAAGACATGAGTCGTCACACACACACACACACACACACACACACACACACACACACTGAACACCTCCTAAGACATGAGTCGTCACACACACACACACACACACACACACTGAACACCTCCTAAGACATGAGTCGTCACACACACACACACACACACACACACACACACACTGAACACCTCCTAAGACATGAGTCGTCTCACACACACACACACACACACACACACACTGAACACCTCCTAAGACATGAGTCGTCACACACACACACACACACACACACACACACACACACACTGAACACCTCCTAAGACATGAGTCGTCACACACACACACACACACACACACACACTGAACACCTCCTAAGACATGAGTCGTCACACACACACACACACACACACACACACTGAACACCTCCTAAGACATGAGTCGTCACACACACACACACACACACACTGAACACCTCCTAAGACATGAGTCGTCACACACACACACACTGAACACCTCCTAAGACATGAGTCGTCACACACACACACACACACACACACACACTGAACACCTCCTAAGACATGAGTCGTCACACACACACACACACACACTGAACACCTCCTAAGACATGAGTCGTCACACACACACACACACACACACACACACACACTGAACACCTCCTAAGACATGAGTCGTCACACACACACACACACACACACACACACACACACACACACACTGAACACCTCCTAAGACATGAGTCGTCACACACACACACACACACACACACACTGAACACCTCCTAAGACATGAGTCGTCACACACACACACACACACACACACACACACACACACACTGAACACCTCCTAAGACATGAGTCGTCACACACACACACACACACACACACACACACACACACTGAACACCTCCTAAGACATGAGTCGTCACACACACACACACACACACACACACTGAACACCTCCTAAGACATGAGTCGTCACACACACACACACACACACACACACACACACACACACACACACACACACTGAACACCTCCTAAGACATGAGTCGTCTCACACACACACACACACACACACACACACACTGAACACCTCCTAAGACATGAGTCGTCACACACACACACACACACACACACACACACACACACACACTGAACACCTCCTAAGACATGAGTCGTCACACACACACACACACACACACACTGAACACCTCCTAAGACATGAGTCGTCACACACACACACACACACACACACACACTGAATACCTCCTAAGACATGAGTCGTCACACACACACACACACACACACACTGAACACCTCCTAAGACATGAGTCGTCACACACACACACACACACACACACACACACTGAACACCTCCTAAGACATGAGTCGTCACACACACACACACACACACACACACACTGAACACCTCCTAAGACATGAGTCGTCACACACACACACACACACACTGAACACCTCCTAAGACATGGGCCACCACACACACACACACACACACACACACACACACACACACACACACACACACACACACCCCGCGTGCCTCCTAACACATGGGTTGTGTTCCAGAATTGGAGCTCAGGCCCAAATCAGTCCACCCCCCTCTCCTGGATGGTGAAAGGAACCCTCTACCTTTGCTAAAGGAGCCAAGAAGCAAGCCTCCCCCCAACCCCCCCCCCCCGCAGTCTCACAGCCCCCCTCCCCCATGGAGGGCCCCCACCTTCTCTGTATGCCTCCTACTGCAGGCCTTCACAACTCCCTGGGGTGTC